>NC_042621.1:266659988-266914208 GCF_901001135.1 Rhinatrema bivittatum
GCGCCCCCTGGAGCTCTCTCCCATCCACAGCACAACACAAATCATGATTCAACACCGTGGGAGGGGGGGATACCAAAGACAACACTTCCGATCTAGACATACGTGCTACCAGCTATCTTGCGGGCTTGTGATGACATCAGACTGCCATGAAACCGCTGCCAATCAGCTAAGGAGATGTTGCTGCCTAATAGTCTACAAAGAAAGATTGATTTCTTCACCTGGTTAATATTGTTTCTTCCAGCAGACTGCCTCCTTGGTTGCCAGGCCAGCCAGTGCGTGTATATCCCCTGTGGTAGATACCGTTGAGTCATGCTGCGTAGGTTCGGAGGTCAGGACTTCCTGACCTGGAAAAGTATAAAATGATGTGAGCCCATGCTCAAAAGTGCCCGTGACCTCAGTTGATCCAGATAGATTGGAGTCCCTGAGAAGAATTTCCCGCTCCAGTGATACTGGTATAATCAAGTAAAGTTCCTGCGTCTCATTTTCCGGTCCATGGTGACATCTGCAGTTCACATAACGATGAGGTAGGGGTGGTGATGTCATTGAAGGACCCAACAAACTTTATTAAAACATCCTGATCCAAACAGTTGGGTATTTTATTAACCAAACGCATTTTCCACAAAATAACAAAACAAAACCAGTAGACCTGAATGAAGCTTAATATTAGAACATACTTGTATCCTAGCTAGTACACAGTCCAAGCCCGATGCACTTCAAGCCAGGCCTTCCAAAATGTTTGCACTTGTGCAGGTTCTTCAAAGAAGTGGATAGAGTTAACATGCCATACCTTTAATTTTGCTGGGAACTGAAGCGCAAACCTGACTTGCTTTGCCACTAAGGCAGAGCAGGAGGAGAGACAATTTGTGACTTTGGGAGACTGAAAAAGCCTCACCGGAGTGCCCTGGTAATTGAGCTCTCATCGCTGACGGTAAGATTTTAAAATGTCTTGTTTATGGGCTCCATTTAAAAACCAGGCAATGACAACTCGGGGTCTAGAATCCTCTGACCTTTTGTTACCCAGTCGTTGTGCTCTCTCTAATTGTATAGGTGTTCCATGTGGGGCTGTCTCCAGAGCCTCGGGGAGCCATTTTTCCAGCACTTCAACTAGGTTGGCTTCAGCAATAGATTCTGGCAGACCATTAAATCTTAAACTGTTGCGCCGTGATCTGTTTTCCAGATCATCAATTTTGTCGCAGTATGATTTGACTTGCATTTCCAGCACTGCTAGTTGCCTTGTTACTGAGTTTGAATCATCTTCCAGGATGGAGACCCAGCCTTCTATAGGATCTATTCTCGGGGATAATTCATCCATCGAGATTTGTAACACAGATATCTGGAACAAGATGTTATCAAATTTAGCATCCAAAGCAGCCACTACTGCCGCCGTAACTTTTTCTTAAGGGCTTCCAGTGTGGCTGGTGAGGGGCTTGCTTCCTTTATCTCCATTCTCCAAAGCGGGTCTCTCTGGTGCAGGCCTCAGTTTTATTTTTCTTTCTTTCCTCCTTTAAGAGCCATAACGGATGGTGATTTGTGCATATATTTGTCTATGGACATAAGCATAGTAATTTTTAAAGAAAGTCAGAGTTATATTGTCACGGATGGCTTTGATTAAAGCAGATTGAAGATGGCTGGTGCCCAGAGCTCAGGAAAGCATGTCTTCTCAGCTCATCGCATCGTGTAACCTCCCTCTTTTAATATTTATCATAGTCCACTTGTCCCTACTATTTTGGAGCATGAACTGGGGTGCCATCTCTCTGCCAATGATCCATTTACTGGTTACTATCCTGGAGAATCAGGTTGCCAAAATTGTGAAAAGTGACCACTGTTTATCCGCTGTTGCAGATTGGCAGAGTTTTAGCAAGCTTAAATTCCCATAAAAATGGAACTATTGTGGTTGGGTAGGAAGGTTAGAGTTGTCTTTGTTTTACCATCTACTGAAGAGGGAGGATATGATACTACAATCTAAAGGACTTCTTAGAAGTATAGGGGTTTTACTTGACTTCATTCTTTTAATGCAAAAGCAAATCACTGGCATGATTCAGAATGTTTTCTTTGGTTTGTTCAAGATTAGTGCCATTCAATCACTTCTGCAGGAAAATTATCTTGGTTTTCAGTAAACTGGATTACTGTAATGCACTGTGATAGGGGTTGTCAAAGAATGCCATTAGGAATTTGCAAGTGGTGCAGAATACTGCAGGAAGATTGCTTCTAAAAAATACAATTTCAGATCATGTAGCCCCTTTACTTTGCCAGCTGCATGGACAGGATCGGTGTAATAGTATTTGGTGCCCTAGGAGAACCTTTGGTCATATACCCCCTTCCCCAACATAAGAACATAAATATTGCCATGCTGGGTCAGACCAAGGGTCCATCAAGCCCAGCATCCTGTTTTCAACAGGGGCCAATCCAGGTCACAAGTACCTAGCAGGATTCCTAAGTTTAATAGATTCCAAGCTGCTTATCCCAGGGCAAGCAGTGAATTTCTCCAAGTCCACCTTAATAATGGTTTATGGACCTTTCTTCCAGGAACTTGTCCAAACATTTTTTAAACCCAGCTACACTATCTTTTACCACATCCTCTGGCAATGAATTCCAGAGTTTAATTATGCATTGAGTAAAAAAGTATTATCCTATTTGTCTTCATTGCATGCCCCCTAGTCTTTGTACTCTTTCAAAGCATAAACAACTGATTTACGTTTACCTGTTCCAATCCACTCATTAGTTTATAGACCTCTGTCATATCTCCCCTCAGTCATCTCTCCTTTAAGCTGAAGAGCTCTAACCTCTTTAGCCTTTCCATATAGGGGAATCGTTTCATCCTTTTATAATGTTGCCCTTCTCTGTACCTTTTCTAATTCTGCTATATTTTTTTTGAAATGCAGTGACAATAACTGCATACAATACTCAAGATACGGTCATACCATGGAGTGATGTGATACAGAGGCATTATGATATTCTCTATCTTATTCTCCATTCCTTTCCTAATAATTCTTAGCATTCTATTTGCTTTCTTGGCCACTGCCGCATACTGGGCAGAGGATTTCAACATATTATCCATGATGAAGCCTATATCTATTTTCTGAATGATGACTGCCAATTTTGATAACAAAATCAAAAACCTTCTTGCCCCCCTGGCTTCAACTAACATGGCTCCAAACCCTTCGCAACCATTAAGCCTCGCAACTAATAACCCTCCACCAAATATCCACAGACCGTCACTAGAAATTCTTGAACAGACATCCTCCCTGGAAATTGAATCAATAATCAAGAAAATGAAACCTTCCACTCATCCTCTGGACCAAATACCGACCAAACTACTTCTCACCATCCCTAACACCATTGCTAAACCGCTGGCAGACATCATAAATTGCTCCCTCAATCAAGGATCGGTACCGGACTCCTTAAAAATTGCTTCACTTAAACCCTTACTTAAAAAACCCAACCTGGACCCAGCCGACCCTGCAAACTTCCGCCCCATTGCAAACCTACCTTTTATAGCCAAGCTAATGGAAAAGCTTGTCAACATCCGACTCACAGACTACCTTGACTCCCACAATATTCTCTACCCCTCTCAATTCGGATTCAGGAAACGCCTAAACACAGAATCCCTCCTTCTTTCTCTAACGGACAACATCCTGATGGGCCTTGACAAGGGACAATCTTACCTGCTAGCCCTTCTCGACATCTCTGCCGCGTTCGACACGGTAAACCACAATATCCTCATTAACCGCTTAATGGAAATAGGCATATCCGGCTCTGCACTGCTCTGGTTCACATCCTTTCTGAACAACAGACACTACAAAGTCAAAATAAATGACAAAGAATCTCACTCCATTCCATCAAACCAAGGTGTACCTCAGGGTTCGTCTCTTTCCCCTACCCTGTTCAATATATATCTACTCCCTTTATGCCAGCTACTCAATAGTCTCAATCTCACCCACTTTATATACGCGGACGATGTACAAATCATAATCCCCATCTCAGACCCCATCTCTACTCTAAATTTCTGGAACAACTGCTTACACGCCATCAACCTTCTGCTCTCGAGTCT
Organism: Rhinatrema bivittatum; assembly: GCF_901001135.1. NCBI lineage: Eukaryota > Metazoa > Chordata > Amphibia > Gymnophiona > Rhinatrematidae > Rhinatrema > Rhinatrema bivittatum. The sequence goes on from NC_042621.1 coordinate 266,664,040, forward strand.
CAATTTGGTCCTAAATACTTCCAAAACGGAACTACTGGTTATCTCCCCTTGTGACAACAACCCCCTCGCAAATAATGCTAGCATCCCATTAGCAAACCAGGTCAGAGATCTTGGGGCCACCCTTGACTCTAGAATGAATTTCAAAAAATTCATTAACGCCACAACCAAAGAATGCTTCTTCAAGCTACAGGTCCTGAAGCAACTTAGACCGCTCTTACACTTCAAGGATTTCCGTTCGGTGCTTCAAGCCATACTGTTTTCAAAGATCGACTATTGTAATGCTCTATTACTTGGTCTGCCCGCTTCGTCCACCAAACCTCTTCAGATGCTGCAAAACGCAGCGGCTAGGATCCTTACAAACACTCGTCGCAAGGACCATATCACACCAATACTAAAAATTCTACACTGGCTGCCCATCCAATATAGAATACTTTTCAAGGCTCTCACCATCATCCACAAATCAGTCTACCTGCAATCCACTCTCCAACTCACCTTCCCACTTGAATTACATACTTCCGCAAGACCGATCAGAACTGCCTACAAAGGTTCGCTCAAGGCCCCCCCCAACAAATCATCGGTCCACAACACTATTCACAAGCGAGCTCTTTCAACAGCAGGTCCACTACATTGGAATTCACTTCCACAAGACTTACGCCAAGAACAATGCCATTCAACTTTCAGAAAGAAATTGAAAACCTGGCTTTTCGCAGAAGCCTACCGCTGAAGGATCTCCTCAACCATCACTGACTCTCACTCCCCCACCCCTCCCCAATCCCTTCCCCCCACCCAACCTCACCCTTTCCTTCTCCCTCTGGACATACCAGGCTAATAACTGCCTAGGATAAACCTATGTTTTGTATCTTACAGTTTTGTGTTATTTATATATTTATCTCTCTCTAATTGTTTCTTAGTTTAAACTCTGTACTGTCTTCCATTGCCCAGGTTTTATGCTCCCTGTTTAATGTAACTTTACTTTCTACCTTGATGTTAATTGGTTTCCCCTCAGTTACATTGTAAACCGGTACGATAAGACCTAGTCTTGAGCATCGGTATAGGAAAAGAAATAAATAAATAAAAATAAATAAATAAATGTAGAATCTTGCATCATGTAACTATAGTTTGGGTTCCTCTTCCATGTTAAATGCCAACTGCCATTTGGATGCCCAGTCTCCCAGTCTTACAAGGTCCTTTTGCAATTTTACACTTCCTCTTCTGATTTAATAGATTTGAATAATTTTATATCGTCAGCAAATTTGACCATCTTACTCATTATTCCCATCTCAAGATAATTTACAAATGTGTTAAACAGCAGCAGTCCCAGTATAGATAACTGGGGCATTCTGCTAATCACCTTTCCCCAATAAGAAAATTAACCATTGATCCCTACTCTCTGTTTTCTATCTTAGAACATTGCCTCATATCCCATGACTTTTTAATTTTCTCATGACTCTCTCATGAAGTACTTTGTTAAATGCTTTCGGGCTCACCTTTGTCCACAGGTTTATTCACACCTTCAAAAAAATGAGGCAGATTAGTGAGGCAAGACTTCAGTTGGCTAAATCATGTTGGGCTTGTCCCATTAAACTATGATATAATCAACAATTTTGTTCATTATAATAGTTTCAATCATTTTTCATGGCACTGTCATCAGCCTTACTGGTCTGTATTTTCCTGGATTACCTCTAGAATCTTTTTAAAAAATTGGCATTACATTGGCCACCCTCCAGTCTTCAGGTACTGTAGCTGATTTTAAGGTTTCAGATTAATAATAATAGGTCTGCAGTTTCATTTTTCAGTTCTTTCAGTACTCTGGGATGTATACCATCCAGTCCAGGTGATTTGCTACTTTTAAATTGTCAATTTGCCCTATTAAATCTTCCAGGTTCACTGAGATTTGTTTCATTTCTTCTGAATCATCACCTTTAAATACAATTTCTGGCATGGGTATCTGCCTTACATCCTCCTCAATAAAAACTGAAGCAAAAAAAAAACCTATTTAATCTCTCTGCTATGACCTTGATCTCTTTTAGTGCACTTTTTACTTTTGATCATCTAATGATCCAACTGACTCCCTTGCAGGCTTTTTTGCTTCAAATGTACCTGAAAAAGTTTTTATTATAAATTTTTGCTTCTTCAGTAGCTTCTTTTCAAATTTTGTCTTAGTCTTCCTTATCAATGCTGTGCATCTAACTTGCAAGTGCTTATGCTGTTTCCTGTTTTCTTCATTTGGATTCCTTTTCCATTTTTTGAAAGATGTTCTTTTTGCTCTAATAACCTCTCTCATTTCACCTTTAAACCTTGCCAGCGGCCTTTCTTCTACCTTTTTTTAATGCATGGAATACAGCTCATTTGGGTTTTTAAGATTATATTCTTTAACAGCATCCATGCCTGCTGTAAAGTCTTAACCTTTGCAGTGTAGATTACCTTAATGTCCTCCCTCCAGTTATCAAATCAAATTTTATCATGTTTTGATCACTATTGCCAAGAGGCCCCAACATTATTACATCTCACATCAAATCATGTGTTCCAGTAATGACTGAATCTAAAACAACTCCCCCTCTTCTCGGTTCTTGTACTGGCTGCTCCATAAAACAGTCATTTATTTCATCTAGAAACTTTACTTCCTTGGCATGTCCTGATGTGACATTTACTCATTCAATGCCAGGGTAATTGAAATCACCCATTATTACTGTGTTGCTACTTTTGTTAACTCAAGCATATATCTCCCTTCTTTGACAGTACTGGTTCTAGCACAACACTCCTCTTGGCTTCATGCTGGTGGAATTTTACCATCTCCAAAATGTTGGTGCTCTAGGTAATAACCTAGTTTGCCTAATGGAAGTACTGGCTTGGGGATCCCATGCAGGTGTGAGATTGCCTGGCCAACTTCCTCTTGACCTTGGCAAAAGAAGCACTCTTCCTTGTGGGCAGAGCACTTCCACATCAGGTCCATGGAGGAGATCACACACCTGTGGGCATGAACAGTGCCTACTCTTCATCCCTTTGAATTTTTCTCTTGTTTTAAATATGTAGGTCCTTTTTTTTTTGGTTTGTGCAGTGGGAAGACCTGACATGTCTGTATGGGGATAGTGCAATGACCCCTCTCCCCTACTATCTGCGAGTCTCAGAATTGCATTTTGGGCATGTGAGAGCAACCTAAGCCTGCCCTGCCAGGGACATAATGCCTGCCCCTGCCCTTGTGTTCTCACCATCCCTTTCCCTTCCCTTCCTTTTTAGGCCACTTACGTTTATATGGGTGTTTTCCCTTGATGCGAGTGCCCATAGTTTCCTGAAGGATCTTCTTCCATGTTGGGCTTCCATAGTCATATTAGGCACATATGGTGCCCATCCTTATTTAAGTCTGGAAACTTGTGGCATCCAGAGAAGGTGCAAGTCCACAAAGGTTTTTCTGTGTGCCAGGGTCACTGGGATCTTTGTCCTTTGCCACTTTGGGTGTTGGTTTAAAAAGAATCTTTGCAGATCTGCTCTCTGCTGCACAAGTTACCCAATCCTTGAGCAGAGCTCAGCCAATTTAGGAAGGAGATTATGTTCCTGCAGGCAATCACAAATGAACAGGTTACATAACGTCACCAGATAATAGGCTGGCAGAGGAAAGCAGGAGAAAAAGAATGAGAAAGTTTCATCTTTTCTGAGCTGGCTCTCTCCCCTTCCCCACCTGTGCTCTCTGGCCCAACTTTCTTTCCTCTGTTCTGTAACCCCCCTGGGTTTTTTTTCCTAGACAGAGGAGATGAACTGGCTGCGTTACCTGCAGCTCATCTTTCAACTGTGCTCCTCAGCGCTCAATCTCCATGGCCCGGATTTGAGGTCCTGCTGCCTCCAATAGCCCAGTACGCTGCTTCTGCTGCAAACGGTCTCTGTACTCAGCTTCCCTTGCGCTAGATCTGCTCGGTTGGTGGGGGCAGGGCTCCTCTTCCTCTTTCCCAGGCACCCCTGCTCTTGCTCGATTCTTCTTCCATTGCACATGCAGCAGATAGCATGAGCTTCGCTGCTGCATATGCACTCGGGCATTTCCTGCCCACCTTCCAGGCTCGCCATGATGACGGAGATTGCTGAGTGTGCACGGGGGGAGGGGAGGCCACCTCTCTTCATTTCGAGCACATCGGCCCAATTAATGTTGGGCTGCCTTGCCGCCGCCCCCAGAATGGTGGCACTTCAGGCAGCCATCTAGCCTGCCTAGTGCTTCCACCGGCCCTGTGCATGGAGCGCCAGATTTTGTTTCAAACGCTCTCTCTCTCTCTCCCAAATCGCACAGAACGCAGCTCTGTTCGCACACGTGATCTCTCACACATCCATGTCACCGCACCTGCCTCTCCAGCCTCATTCCAAATCAAGCATGTCGCCCTCGCCTCAGACTAATGGTCCCACTGGCCCTGGGCTTTAGCCTTTTTTCAATCAAACTATGGGAAACTCAATCCCATTGAGTTATGGTCAGAAATGAATTGTTTGACCTTCTGTAAGAAACTTAACCCTTTTTTTTTTGTGTGCAGGCTTTTTCATTGAATGGGAAGGCTTTCATCTATGTGGGTTGTAGTTAGTGTTACCTCTATTACAGGCCGATACTGAATGGTGCGTTCGGCCGAGAGCACCGTTTAGCCCCATTTGACTGCGCATTTTACACACGCTATTATTACCCCTTATACTGTTAGGGGTAATAGCGCGTGTGTAAACGCGCGGCCAAACCCCCCCCCCCCCCCCCCCCGAAACTAATAGCGCTCATCACATGCAAATGCCCAAAGGCAGGCGTTAATCAGGGACAACACCAGGAAAGGTGTACAGAAAAGCAGAAAAAACTGCTTTTCTGTACACCCTCCGACTTAATATCGTGGTGATATTAAGTCGGAGGTCCCAAAAAAAAAAACTTAAAAAAAAAAGCTGTCCGCCTGGCCCGTGGGTTGGAAAACGGACACTCAATTTTGCCGGCGTCCGTTTTCCGAACCCACGGCTGACAGCCACCGCTTCCGCTAATAAGGAGGTGCTAGGGACATGCTAGTGCACCGGCTCTCCCGCGGAGTTTATTGAATTGGTCTGTTAGGTCCATAATCATTGGAGGAGGATAAAACTTGTTTTTGGGGAAGGGGGATAGTTTTATTGGGTAGTTTTACTGGTTGTATTAGTTGATTGTGTGTGATCATTCCCATGCCTTTTGGGATTGGGTGTGTACCTGTCTTAGAGCTACTTTTGAAGGATCAAGTAACAAAGTTGAAAGAAATAATCTTTTTTTTTTAATTAAAGATCTGTAGTGTCCTTTATTTTATTTTATTTTTTTAATACATGTTTTGTTTGAATTGTTCCATCCTTATGATTCTGTTATGCCTACTCAGCCCAGGCTGGAAGAAAAAAATGTGAAACCGTCAACTCTTCTTCCGGGAGGCACAACAGGACCTCTCCTTGAGATTACTGGGTGATATGAAGTGAGTCTCTTTGCAATGAACTCCTGTTAGACAACTGAGGTGCTAGCGAACAGTTAATTAATTTAGACAGTGAAGATATGTGTGGAGCACATTTTACAATACTAAACAGCTCTTATTTATTTATTTATTTATTTATTTATTTATTTATTTTTAAGAGCTCTTATCTGTGCACATTTTCATCCATACCTTCTCCAGACTCCCATCATTATTTTCATCCTAACAAACTGGAAATTGGCCCCTTCTCCCTTTCCTGCCTTGAGTTGGGAGTCTTTGCTAGGATTGTTCTTTATGTTTAATGGAATTGTAATGTTCTTCAGTGAATGGAGAAAGCTGCTCGTCAGTTTTCCCATCTTCCGTTCCTGCTCAGTATTCAGAAGCTGGCTTTGCCTCTCATTGGCTGAACTTTGCAGCACTCTCATACACAATTCCTCTAGGGCTAATTGAATAAAGTGCATGGAAATTGAATCCAATTGAATAGATTAAATGAAGCTGGGCTTGTTTCAGTGTAAAACTCAGTACCTCAGCAGTTTATTATATATGAGGAACTGCACAGGAGTTACAAACAGCCCAGAAAGTCAATGAAGCAATCAGCAGGAAAAAGACGCCCACTGTTCACTACAGAAGAGAGTCGTACGTACTAAAGGGCGTTAGCGTTAACATTCACATTTAACAGAAGTCAACAGCAGCCATTACCTAATGACCATGTACAACACACAGTTTTTGCATGCACATTAACATTGCTGTGCAGAAACATGATACCCATGGCAATGAGCTGATCGAAAGAAAACGTTTTGCTAACTGGCTCAATAAGTATTCTGGAAGGAAGTATTAAAACTGGATAGTACTCCCCCTCTCAGAGTCTCCCCCCCGTCCCCCCCCGAAAATCCTACAGTGACTGGTGCTCAGGGTAAACACGCAGGGCTTCCAAAATGAAGTTCCCATGTGTAGTTCACTAGGCCTGTCAGAACCCTCTACCCCCTCCCACCAGCCCCCCCCCCCCCCTTTAACCCCATTGGGGAAAGTATGCATTGCGCTGTACAGCATAAATGGGATCAGCAATTTTTAAAGTTTTTTTTTCTGCTAGTAAACTCTCATTCGCCCGCAGAAATCCCTTTGAAAATTGCCCCCTCTATGTATACATTTATAATGTAGCTCTCTCAACTTGACAGTGAAGCCAGGGTTCAAATCCCACTGCCTTGTGACCTTGGGCAATTCACTTCAATCTCTCCATTGCCTCAGGTACAAACTTAGGGGCTCATTTACCATAATACTTTTTCCCATAAACACAAAATGGGAGGAAATCTTTAGTAAATAGCCCTCTTAGATTTGAAACCCTCTGGGGATAGAGAAATGCCTACGGTACCTGAATACTTTGAAATGTCTGAAAGGCAGAATATAAATCAAATAAAAAAATACATAAATAATAACTTTTTGAGCATAAAAGTACTTTTAAAGAACCTGTAGTAATTTCCAAACCTGTGTTATGTTGTCACTTTTCTGTCAGATCTATAAGCGAGCCTACTGTGTAACTGTGGATTAATCTCTTGTGCAAATAAGAAAGTAATACCGAGGTATGAGAGTAACCTGAAATGTCATTGTCAAATGAGTTACTGCAAAGATTATATCATCCCCTCCTCCCCTCCCCCAAGCAATAACCCCTTATAATGCCTCATCTGAAGGAAATCTTTGGGATAGATTTTCAAACACTTATGCGCATAACTCATGTTAGCGCGCACTAACAAAAACCATTACTTTTGTTACTTTTTGTTAGTGCGCACTAACAGGAGTTAGCGCGCACTAACGGGGAGTTAGCGCGCACTGACTCCCGTTAGTGTGCACTAATCGGAAAAACGAATTTTTGCCAAAAAATGGGAAAATCCTGATTTTTTTCGGGCTCCCTGAAACATGCCGAATTGGACAATTTCGTTGCAATTTTCCAATTCGGCAAAAAACGAATGCACATCTCTAATATGCATAAGTGTGAATTCCAGTTCAACTCCATCACTCCCCTCTCAAAACACACTGCTCAGTTCATGTAAAGCAGGGGTAGGCAACTCCAATCCTCAAGTGCCGCAACAAGTCTGGTTTTTAAGGATTTTGACAACTAAGATGCATGAGATACATTTGCATGCATTACCTGCATTGCATGAGAATATATCTCATGTATGTTCATTGTGGATATCCTGAAAACCAGACCTATTTGCGGCACTCTAGGACCGTAGTTGCCTACCCCTGGCATAAACGTATGTGCAAAACTGGGTTACACATGCACTTTAACATAAGCAGAGCCCTGGCTGATTTTTCAACAGTCATTTACATGCATAGAACAAGATTTTATGTGCATAAATGATTTGAAAATTACCTCCTTTTCTGCAGAGATCATAGGCCTATCTTAGTTTTTGAAAAGATCTAATAGTTCTCTTGGCCTCAAGAGAAATTGTGCTATTGATGCAAGTCCTACACTTTCCCAGTTAAAGATTACTTTACAATTTAATCCTGGATGTAAAGCAAAATTGCTTTTAAAGGCAAGATACATAGATACTATAGGAGGAATCTTATATTTTTCCCTTGCTACTACCCAGACCCAGTAAACTGCTCTCCCTAATTTTAGTGGTAAGACCGTCTGGGTATGGCCTGCAATACACGTCATAAATGTAGTACTTTAACCACCGTTCTCTCTCTCTAGTTCTGTCAGTGTTTCCCAACCTTTTCATGCTCAAGGCACACCTACATTAACAAAAATTGTTATGTGGCACACCAACTTCCACGGAGAAGACATAGGGCCAGATTTTCAAAGGGTTACCCGTGTCAAGCCTATTTTGCATAGGCCCGGCAATGCGTGCAAGCCCCAGGACGCGCGTATGTTCCGGGGCTTTGTGAAAAGGGAGGGGCAGGCAGGGGGTGGGACTGAGGCCTCCGGCACAGCGGCCGTGCCGGGGATTGCACGCCGGCACTCGGCTGGCGCGCACAACCTACGCCTTCCCAGAGGCAGGCACACTATTAACAAAGGTTAGGGGGTTTAGATAGAGCTGGGGGGAGGGTTAGGTAGGGGAAGGGAGGGGAAGGTGGGGGGGGCGGAAGACGGAGGGAACGGGAAAAGCCATCGGGGCTCCCCTAGGGCTCGGCGCGCACAACGTGCACTAGTGTGCACCCCCTTGCGCACGCCAACCCTGGATTTTATAACATGCGCACGATTTCGGAGCGGCCTCGGAGGGAACCGAGGCAGGCTGCACGGCTCGGCACGCGCAGGCTGCCGATTTTGGGCAGCCTTGCGCGTATCTATTAAAATCCCGCGTACTCTTGTTCGTGCCTGGTGCGCGAACAAAAGTACGCGTGTGCGCAGATTTATAAAATCTGCCCCTCTGTGAACTAGGCAGCTGCCGGAAGTGCCACAGGTTTGGGGATGGCTGCCCACTGCTTCCACCGACCCTGCTCAGAATTGTGGAAGCAACACTGGTGGCAGCCTCAGGACTGCAGCAATCGGGCCTCTTTCTTCCTGTCCGCAGAAGCTGGAAGAAGAAATATATTGTGGGCTTGCACAGGCAAAAAGGAGGCCCGATTATTGCAGCCAGAAGGAGTAATAGATATGAACCTCACGGGGCTGGAAGTAAAGACTCTGAAGTCACGACTGGGCAGAAGCAGAAGCAGCATTGGCAGGCCCCTTCTCCTGTCTGAAAAGCGCTAGTTCAGCAGCAGACCAGGCCGCATGGCTGAAGAGCGGTGGAGCACCAGCAAGGCAGACTGCATGGCTGAAGAGAGGAGGAGCAGGACCCAAGCCATACGGCTGAAGAGAGGAGGAGCAGGGCTGGGCGGTAAGAGAGGAGGAGCCACGTTAATGCCATAATGAAGAAAGAAGAGACCTTTTGATGCCATAGAGGCTGAAGAAAAAAGCTGCCTCCACATTTTGGGGAGAGGAAAAAAAGAGTGTGTGTGAGCATGTGAGAATACATTGTATGAGTGTATATGAGCATGTGATAGAATGTGGAGGAGAGAGAGATCATGTGTGTGTGATCATGTGGGAGAGAGAGCATGTTGTGTGTATATGTGTGTATGATCCTGGGGAGAGGGAGAAAATGTATTTGTGTGTGTGAGATCATAGGGAAGAGAGTGTATGTGTGTGTTTATGAGATCATGTGAAGGAGAGAGAGAGAGAGCATGTGTTTGTCTGAGATGGGGAGAGATGTGCGTAAGATGTCTGTGATATGTGGGGGAGAGAGTGCGAACATGTGTGTGATATTTGTATGGCATTTCATATAGTTTAATGCAGAATAGCTATTGTGGATGAGGAATTTTAGATTATCATTTAAAAAGGGAGGGATGGCAGGTGGGTTGGATTATTTTTTTTGTATTTATTCTATTATGTATATGTAGTATATCTGTTTGATGTAAACCGCATCCTCATTTGTTTATATGTTACTTCGTTATATCTGTTCGATGTAAAACGCCTTCCCAGGCGCCAATTTCAGTTACACTGTAAACCGATGTGATATCCCTGATGAACGTCGGTATATAAAATTTTAAATAAATAAAAATAAATAAATAAATAGTATATTTCTTATTATATTGCGTATTTGTTGTATGATGCTGGAAAGGAGAATGCTTGTCATTTTGTATTGTTTTATGATTTGGCTTGATAATTGTTAGTTTATATAAACTTTTGTCTTTTGTTTTATTATTGTAGTAATGTAAACCTCTTTCTAACAGTGGCCAATCCAAGTCAAAAGTACCTGGCAAGATCCCAAAAGGTCGATAAATTCCATGCTGAATTTCTCAAGGGAATTTCCTTATATCCACCTTAATAATAGTTTATGGGCTCTTTAGGAGCTTTTCCAACCTTTTTAAAACTCAACTACACTAACAACTTTTACCACATCCTCTGGCAACAAATTCCACAGTTTAATTATGCTTTCATTCAAAAATATTTCCTTCTATTTGTTTTAAATATATTATCTAGCATCTTAATTGCATATCCCCTAGTCTTTACTTTTTAAAAGAATAAACAACTGGTTCATATCTACCCATTTCACTCCACTCATTATTTTATAGACCTCTCTCATATCTCATCTCTGCCATCTCTTCTTCCAACTGAAGAGCCCTAACCTCATTAGCCTTTCCTAGAAGGGAGATTGTTGCATCCCATTTAGCATTTTGGTTATCCTTCTATGTACCTTTTCTAATTCTACTTTATCTTTTTTGACATGAGTTGACCAGAATTGCACACAATACTCAAGGTGTGGTCATGAAGCAATATAGACGCATTATGATGTTCTCTGTTTTATTCTCCATTCACTTCCTAATAATTCCTAGCATTCTATTTTCTTTCTTGACCATCGCTGAACACTGAGCAGAGGATTTCAACATGTTATTCATGATTACACCTAGATCCTATTCTTGGGTGGTGACTGCCAATATGGAACCTTGCATTGTGCATCTATAATTTGAGTTGCTCTTCCCTACATGCATGACTTTGCACTTGTCCACATTTAAAGGTCAATTTCAAAGGAGTTGCATGCATAAATGTAACATACTATCATAGCAATTTTCAAAAGCCATTTATATGAGTAAAGTGTACTTACGCGAGAAAATCCTCTGGACAATTCAATGGCATATATTGTAGCAATTTTCAAAAGCCCACTTACATGGGTAAAGAGAATCTACATGTGTAAAACCCAATTTATGCATGTAATGCTTTGAAAATCAGCCTCTAAATATCATCTGCCATTTAAATGCCCAGTCTCCCAGTCTCAAAATTTTTTTTTTCATTTTTCAGTTGTTTTTGAGAGTTTTTTCCCCCACAAATTTTGGCTCATGGAATATTTGATTCATTCACGTGAAAAAAAATGAATCAAACATAATCCCCCGAAAAAAAAGAAAAAAAAAAAGAAAAAGGGGCCTCCCACCCACTCAAAAAATGCCAGGGCCAGGATCCCCCCTGGCCCCCACTTACCTAGTCCCATGGGGATCCACCATACATCAAAGTGGCACTGTCTACCAGGGGGAATATGCCAGAGTCAATTAAAGCTGACATGTTGCCAACATACGACGTCAGTTGGCATTCAAAAGCCAAAGAAACAAGACGAAGAAGAGGACCTCCAAGACCTGGGCTCTGAGGCCTAGGCCTGACCTGGCCCTATGTCCAAGCATCAGGACCCAGCCTTCGTGCTGGGTCCTGGTGTTGGGCTGGGGTCCAGGCTAGGCCCCAGTATTGGACCTCAGTCTAGGCCCTGGCTAGGCTGGACCAGGTAAGTGTTTTATATTTTCTGGGGTCTAGGTCAAGATCCCAGTGTCACACTCAGGTCTAGGCCGCAGCCTCTGATTTAGGCCTCGGCTTATACCCTAAGTGAGGGCCTGGCTTCAGGCCTAGGCCCGATGCCTTCTTTTAAAACAAATGAACTGAATAAAATTTGTTTCATTCAGAGGTCCCCAATTCATTTTGGGGGGCCCCCAATGAAACAAATTGCCCTTATTCCTCACATTTTGCACATTCATTTTAAACTAATGCACATCTCTATTAAAGAGCAGTAGTCCCAGTACAGATCCCTGAGGCATTCCACTATTTATCTTTCTCCATTGAGAAAATTGACCATTTAGACCTACCCTCTATTTTCTATCTTTTAACCTGTTCTCAGTCCACAATAGAACATTGCCTCCTATTCCATGACTTTTTAATTTTCTCAAGACTGTCTCATGAGGTACTTTGTCAAATGCTTTTTAACAATCCAAATACATTATTTCAACTGGCTCACCTAATCCATATGTCTATTCATGCCTTAAAAAAATGTATAATGTAAAACATTGGTGAAGCAAGACCTCCCTTGACTAAATCCATGTTGGCTTTGTCATATTAAGCTATGACTATCTATATGTTCAGTATTTTTGTCTTTATTATACAGCACTGACATCAGGCTCACCAGCCTGGATCATCCCTGAAACCCTTTTTTAAAAAATTGGTATTATGTTGGCCATCATCCAGTCATCAGGTACTGTAGAGAAAAGAGCTGTGAGCTCCAACCCCACCTCCTTTTATGTATGTACTTACTATTTACCAGTGACTCTCCTGTTTGTTTCTTAGAAAATACCCAAGTGTCTAAAGAATAACAAATCTCCTTTATTGCTAAGTTACACAGAGCTAAGTTTAACACTTTGTCAGGCAACACGCAGGCAATTAGGGACACAGACTATAATAAAAGCAATAGTTACAAAAGCATATTTGATATCCAGCATTTATCAGATTAAAATTAATTAATGCCAACCCCACATCTCTGTAGCTGTGTAGTATAGAAGAATACTAATGAGCTCTACCTTCCTGTCCCACAGACTTGGGAAGAAAAGTTACAGTTCTTATCACAGGGGCCGGCAGCTGAACCCTCTCTCCAGATCTTCAGCTGGCTTATCTCTCCCTGACCGTGACTCAGGAGTCTGAGGTGGCAGGGTCTATTCCCCAGACCAGGACATCCTGAGCTGAGAAGGGCTTCACTTTTTCCACTTTCTAGCAGCAAGATGTACTCAGCTCCTCTACTCAGGGATACCTGGAAGTGGCCCAGTCTTTTCTTTCTCCAGTGGTGTGGGGAGCTCAGCCAGGTTGGAGGCAACAGCACTCAGGTGGATTGCCATCTTCTCTTTGAATGTTAACAATTGGATAACGATGGATGGCCAAGAGTGCTGGCAGCCGGCTTCTATTCAAGGGCTCACCTATGCATAATTCAGTAGCTCATGCATAGTCAGGTGAATGCATAATTAAGGCTTTTAATTAGCAGTTTTTCCCACTCTTTGCCCAGTCCTTTGTTTGTTGGCACAGTTCAACAAGCGGTCAGTATAACAAATGACAAATTGTCCAGGTTTGACAGGGCTCTGATAAACTCTGATCCCATATAGGGAAAGAGGACCATAAAGAGAGGCCACAGTGTTATTTCAGAACCAATTCATATAGTACTAGATGGTCCAAATGTTGCTTTTGGCCTCTTTTAGGCATCACTGGGCTAGAAAGGGCCCATAAACCTATTGTCTTAATCAAGTACACAGCACTGCAGTATCCCTTATTTTCCCTGTATAGCTTTATATAGCCTGCATAGGCCTATGTACATTTATGCTGACGTCAAAGGGTCCATCTTAGCTGCTTGTCCTTGTTAGCAAGAATTGGGATTTTCCTACAGCACTGTAGCTAATTTTAATGATAGTTTACAGATTATTAATAGTAGGTCTGCTATTTCATTTTTCAGCTTTTTCAGCACTCTGGGATGAATACCATCTGATTCAGATGATTTGCACCTCTTTAGTTTGTCAATTTGCCCTATTATATCTTCCAGGTTTACTGAGATTTATTTTAGTTCCTCTGAATCATCACCTTTGTTTGTCACTTCTGGCATGGTTATCTGCCATATAACTTCTTCCGTAAAGGCCAAAGCACAGAATTAATTTAATCTCTCTGCTATGACATTGTCCTCTTTTAGTGTCCATTTTATTCCTCTATCATCTAATGGTCCACCTGACTCCCTACAGGCTTTTTAATTTGAATGTACCTAAAAAAGTTTTTATTATGAGTTTTTGCTTCCACAGCAAGCTTCTTTTCAAATTCTGTCTTTGTCTTCCATATCAGTGCTTTGAATCTAACTTTCCAGTGCTTATGCTATTTCCTGTTTTCTTCATTTGAATCCCTTTTCCATTTTTTGAACATAGACTCTCTTACCTCACCTTTTAAACAAGTTGATCATCGTTTGACTCTCCTTCCACCTTCTTAAATGTGTGGAATATATTTGACCTGGGCTTCCAAGATGGTATTTTTAAATAATGTCCATGCCTGATATAACTCTTAATCTTTGCAATTGCTCCTTTCAATTTTTCCTAACCATTTCCTAACTAGCTAGTAATTCTAACACAGGCAAACAATTCTAACACTAGCAAACAAATACCATTGTTTACTAGCTCAGAGTTTCAGTCTAATTTTCCATAACACAAACAAATATAAACTTTTACTAGTTAAGAGAATCAAAGTATAGTGTCCCATTATGTAGACAATACTAATACTGGCAAACAAATACTAACCTCACAACTAGCAGATAATATATATAGCCAGTAATAGTTTAACCCTTCAAGAATTATTATTTTATATTTTGCCTTAACAGTAAGTGTTCCTTCCCAGCAAATCCAAACTTACCTCCAGCAAATTAAAGTTCTGCTGTCAGCACTCTCTCTGAACCATCAGTACTCCCTCTGCAGTTGGTTTGTCTTCATCACATCTTCAGTGCATATTGGTTCTTTCACTTTATGATGCATACTATTGCAATAAGACTTTTCCTTTGGTTTAAGTACATCTATCAGTGGGTCCTGATTTACACGTTCAGTGACGTAGTTCTTGCTTGTCTTGTTGTTTCTGTTCTTGTTCTAATGAGATTTTACCATGCCAGAGATCATGCAAGTTCATATGACGACTCTGTTTCATTGTCAAAAACCTTCAGGGCTGGTGCAAGGGTATTAGGCGCCCTAAGCAAAATGTATAGCCTGCACCCCCCCCCCCCCAATCACACCCTCCCCATACACATTTAAAAATTATGCATTTATAATAGATTTTACATGAACAAGAACATTTAAATTAAAGTCTTTTGAGGTAAAAATATCACATGAATATTATACTTACAAGCAGTGCTGCAAAACCCTGCAAATAAAGTAAAAAAAGACCCTTGGATTTGGAATTAGGTCTATTGTAATGTGTGTTGGGTATAGGCTTGACCTCAGAAAGACACAAGTAAATTGAATTACAATTTCAGTATAATAAATCCCCCATCCAAAACTTCAATAACTTTCAGCACTCAAAAACTAACATCCCTACTTATAAATAGGCAGTACTGCAATTATTACACCAGGCCCTAAAACAACAATACACCTACTATGAGGAAAACAGAAAAAGCCAATCTGCTATAGATCCCTTCACAGAACCTATTCACTAGCAGAATACATCAACTTTGTCACACTTGTCTATATTAAATTCCATTTGCCACTTGGTTGCAAATGTTCTCAATTTTTCTAGATCATTCTACAGTTTTAAACAATCTTTTTGTGTTTTAACTACTCTACATAGTTTGGTATTGTCCATGAATTTTGTAACCTCATTCCACTGGTCTATTAAGCCCAGTATCCTGTCTCAAACAGTTTGGGGTAATTGGAGTACCCATCAGATTCCGAATAGGAAAGCACATTTCCTGTTGCTCATTCCCAGAAGTGGGAGATGAAGATACCTAAGGCTATCCAATAAATAATGGTTAATGGACCTGTCATCCAATAAATAATGGTTAATGGATCTGTCCTCTAGAAACGTATCCAAATCTTTTTAAACTCAGCTTTATTATTAGAGGGTAACTTTCAAAATTGCTCATGTTCGCCTATTTACGTGTATGTATAGGTGCATGCAAAATTGCTACTGTATTTTATAGCCAGCACAGAAATGTTATACAATACGAGTACATATGTGTGCACTACTTAGATTGACAAGTAGCGCTTTTCAGACTTATCCACCTATACAATATTAGAATATAGTCTGATAAGTGCTGATACTTATTTGAATAACTTTAAATTTGTCCAGCTAAGTAGTGGGAAAGGCGCTACTTAACAAAATAAGTTGCAAATCAGCTGGATAAGTGGGTGCAACTCATATACCCATACATTTCTACTTCCAATTTTACAAGGTTATGAGTGTAGATCTTTAGCATATTAATTTGATGCTTTTACAGGCATAAATCAGGGTATTTTATAACATGCACGCGGAAATAAAATAACCAGTTTTTCCATTTAGTCTACCAGTTCATTTAGTCCATCTGCGGCTCATGAAGACTCTCCTGGCTTTTCAGCCTGAAATCCCACCATTTCACCCAGACCCTCTATTCAGCCATTTTTTCACTTTAACGATGTTTACAATCATTTACTCCAAATATTGAGCAGAAGTAAATAAAAAAGCAAATAAAAGACACATGCACTTCACTTTGGCAAGTTTTAAAATGACAACTTATTTGCATAAATGTTGGCCCCACCCCAGACACCCTTGGCACACCCCTTTCTTTCATTACTCACAGACCCAGATTTATTCACATAAGTTGCTGTTTTGAAAATAGCATGTATTCGTATATGTGCTATTTTATGTGCACAGGTGAAAATTTTTACTCTCGCAACATTTGAAAATTCACCTGTTAGGATTGATGTCATTTTCTGACAGTAACTTCCATAGTTTAATTATGCATTGACTGAAAAATACTTTTTAGAATTTTTTAAAATGTGCTTCTAGTTAGTTTAACGGCATGTCCCCTAGTCTTAGTGTCATGGTTTTGCCTGTTACACAGTCTCTCCTTGCCAAGGTTCAGCCTGCAGTACAGCTTTTCCTCCACCAGGGGTCCTCAGCAAGCATCACCTATAGCTTGGCCAAGTACCTCCTTGTTGATCACACTACGCCCAAGTCTCAACCCTACTTAATCCATAAGAACATAAGAAAATGCCATACTGGGTCAGACCAAGGGTCCATCAAGCCCTGCATCCTGTTTCCAACAGTGGCCAATCCAGGCCATAAGAACCTGGCAAGTATATTCCATGTTACCATTGCTAATGGCAGTGGCTATTCTCTAAGGGGCGGATTTTAAAAGGCGCGCAAATAGCCTACTTTTGTTTGCGCTCCAGGGGCAAACAAAGTACGCTGGATTTTAGTAGATACGCGCGGAGCCGCGCGTATCTGCTAAAAACCTGGATCGGCGCGCGCAAGGCTATGGATTTTGTATAGCCGGCGCGCGCCGAGCCGCGCAGCCTACCCCCGTTCCCTCCAAGGCCGCTCCGAAATCGGAGCGGCCTCGGAGGGAACTTTCCTTTGCCCTCCCCTCACCTTCCCCTCCCTTCCCCTACCTAACCCACCCGCCCGGCCCTGTCTAAACCCCCCCCCTTACCTTTGTCGGGGGATTTACGCCTCCCAGAGGGCGCCAGCGGGCCTCCTGCGCGCCGGGCCGCGACCTGGGGGCGGGTACGGAGGGTGCGGCCACGCCCCCGGACCGCCCCGGGCCGTAGCCACGCCCCCGTACCCGCCCCCAAAACGCTGCCGACACGCCCCCGAAACGCCGCGACGACCGGGCCCGCCCCCGACACGCCCCCGACACGCCCCTCTCGGAGAACCCCGGGACTTACGCGAGTCCCGGGGCTCTGCGCGCGCCGGGAGGCCTATGTAAAATAGGCTTCCCGGCGCGCAGGGCCCTGCTCGCGTAAATCCGCCCGGTTTTGGGCGGATTTACGCGAGCAGGGCTCTGAAAATCCGCCCCTAAGTGAACTTATCCAGACTGCTCAAAGCCTCCCTGCCTCTTTATAGAGTCACCCTTGGCTCTCTGACCTGGCCACTCTTATCGTAGTAACTGGTTCCTTGCTCTGTAGCCCCCGGGCCTACTCTTAACTGGTATCTTGTCTTCTGGCCTACTTAGGCCTTTCCTTGCTCTGTGGCCTCCGGGCCTGCTCTTACCTGGTACCTTGTCGTGTGTCTTACTCAGGCCTTTCCTGGCCTTGTGGCCTCTGGGCCTTCTGCCTCAATTAGTGGCCTCTGGACCTTAAGCATAGTATCCTACAGGCCTTCCACTTTTTGGCCTTCAGGCCCTCTGTGTTCTGTGTTTTGTGTTGTCCTTGCCTAGTCCTTGTTTCGTCCTGTACATATCTGCCTTGTCTTCAGTATCTTGCCTCAGGCTGTGTAGGTATCCAGCCCCAGTCCTTGCTCTGTATCCTACTACCAGCCTGTTCCAGTATCCAGTCCTCGGCTTTCAACCTGTGTTTGCCATCAGTGTCTGCCATCAGTGTCTGCCTGTCTTTGTCTTTGGCCCTGCCCAGTCTATATCCAGTCCAGCCCAGTCTGACTTGTTCCAGTACAGCCTGCCTAGCATCTGTTCCAGCTCAGCCTGGCCTGTACCAGCTCCAGCCCAGTCTGCCCTACATTGGTATCCTGTCCTCAGTGTTCATCAGGTCCTGCCTTGTCCTGCCTACTTAGCCTTGTCCAGCCTGCCCAGCCTCGTCCAAACTGTCCCTCCTTGCCTAGCCTGCCTTACCTTGCAACCATGATGTTCAGCAGAAGACAAGCCCTATTGGCTCCCAGAACCCAAGGGCTCAACCTGCAGTGGAGGGGGGCTGGCTAGGCAGAAGACAAGCCTAAGCCCAACCCAGCAGTCCTGCACTGCTCCTGAGAGTGTATTCCCTGAGTCCAGCCTGCACCCACATGACTCTTAGTAATATTGGAAAGAGTAAATAGCTATCACTATTTACCTGTTCCATCCCATTCATGGTTTTATAAACCTCTATTGTATCTCTCTAAGTCACCTCCAAGCTGAAGAGCCCTAAACTCAGAAGGAAGCAGCCTAAGGTCCTTTCAAGATCACAATCCTCCTACTCTTAAACATGTGGGCAGACCTGAAGAAAACTGCAGCAGCACAGTAATGACGAATCCATGGAGTTCCCACTCTCGACGGGCTGAAGTAAACCTCAGCGATGCCAAAGAGGTGCCAGCAGGCTAGAAGAGGTAAAAGGACTAAGGTGGAAAGGGAAGGGAGGGAGAGTGAGAATTACTCACTCCCCCAACTCCTCTTTCCTTCCCAGAGCTGCATCAAGAGCTGCCTTCTCTTGGAGATCCAGGCCTGTCTGTTCCTGTCTGGGCCTATGCCCTTATTTCTGCTCTTAAGGGACATGCCCACAGAGCTACCTGCATGTCTAACTTTTAAGGTGGACCAGGCTAGATGCCTGGTCCAATACTGTTTAAGGAGGGGTTTTAGGGATACTCCTTCACATACCCTCTCCCTCAGCTTGGATTTATTAAGTTGAGTGTCCTTACCCACCCTGAATACCTTCCAGGGAGGTAACCCATCTCTCCCATTGGGGGGCCAAAACAAAGCAAGCCCTTTGGCATCTGACATTACTTTCAAATTTATATGTTTTCTATGGAATTTTTCGGACCTTTTGCCCAGTAAACCCAGAGGGCTACAATGTCTCTGCTTTCGCTTCCTGCTAGGGTTACCCCTAAAAGTGCACACAATTTCACCACTGCCCAATGTGCTCTTTGACCAGTGTCCCCACATTTTATTTTACATGAGTCCTATATAAGCTTCGAGATCCAATTCTCTTCCTCAAGGCAGATTATTTCAGGCATCCCTTCCAAGAGGACTCACTTTTACTGTTTGAGGAATTGCGCTGTCTCAGGAAAAATCACAGTCCTTCCTCTGCTTCTAGGTTGTATTTTCTCCTTCTCACACTCCGTGATGTGTATTTTTTCATTTTCCACTGTTACAGGTTCTACTCCTGTTCCAGTCTTTGTCATGGTCTCTTCAGGCCCCTTTACAACACCTCTAGTAGGCCTTTCTATAGCCTCTACTTTACCATGAAACAGTTCCTCCTGAATACCAAGGCTAATCTCAATCTCTTTTCTCTCTGCACTTTGGATTTGTGGCTCTTCAGGGTGGACTTGTTGCTCCCCACTTTTCAGTGAGACCCAAACCACAAGGCCCCACCTTGGGTTTTCTTGTACATGAACCACAGTCACTATAGGTTCCTTCACCTGGCTTCCACCCTCTTTCTCTGCAATCATCTGTATTGGTCCTTGTAGTTCTGTATTCACTTCCAATATCTGCTCCATCGGTGCCTTCACTGGCTTCTCTAGTGTTTTGCCATGCTTCCTGCTAGCGTCATCCCCAGGCCACTCTCTGAAATGATCCTGGTTGACCTTGTCCAAGCAGTCCTTCTTTAGTGTAGTGATCTCTTTGACGAGTTGTATCACCTTGCTCTCTACCTGGGCGACTTGCATAGCAATCTTCTGAACCTCCACAGAGCAATTCACGCCTTTGTTTGGTCTGCCCTTCTGAGGTTATGTTCTCTGGCTCCTCTACACTAGCCGGCTTTTCAGACTGAATCATCTTCCTAGCTTTTCCCCATTCCAGTAGCAAAGGAGGAGGAAGCAGCCCAAAGTACTGCTAGGCTGCGATCCTCTTACTCTTTCAGTGTCTGGAGGATGAGTGAGGGGATGAGGGCAGGGGCAGCAATAGTGGTGGTGACTACCACCAGGGGAGGCAGGGGTTGCAGAAATTTTGGATGGGCAGTGGCCACTGCAGCCCCCCCTGTTCTGGTGCCTATGGAGGAAACCCAGAAAAAAATACCAGCAAGCCAGAAACTGAGAACTGGGGAGTCTTTCTGTGGCCTCACCTCAGGCTGGGTGCAGGCAGGAATACATTGAGGAGACTGTCAATTGAAGAGGAGATCAGATAAGTGAAATTTGGTGTTCAGCAAGTATTGGGAGAAAGAGAAATTGTTTTATAGCTTAATACCCCAAAGCCCCAAAAAAGAATAAGACTTTAAACCCATTGTTACTCTGCTAGAAACCTTGCTGATTGTTTGCTTTCCCTGGAGGTCAGAATTTGACCAGGAGCTTTAGAAAGGAGTTGCACTACAGCCTGTTTCTTCCTAAGTTACAGGGTTTTGATCTGTCCACAGAAACATTTGGATTCGTTCACTTTTATTGGGGGTTTTTTTTCATAATAAAAGGCCCCATTATTACTATTTAAGGGGAGCACTTCTATAGTACTAATGCCTGTCCATTGCCTAGTTCAATGACCTACTGCAAATCTTATATCTGCAGTATACTCTGTTATTATCCATTGTGTTGTTTTACAATGCCTATGTGTGCATGAGAAATTCCTTGATATCAAATGCCTTTTAATATTCTGTGTTTGTTTGTCTCTTTGAACATATTGATTTACACTCAGTTATTAGTAAAATCATCAATTGTTCTTAACTGATGGGTGATTGCCTGGGTTATATTATGCAACAGGAAAACAAAGGGCACTTGAAGTAGTATTAGGGGTAGAGGACACTGTCTTGAATCTCCTCAGGTTATGAACCCACAGGTATATATAGTTGTTCTTTTTCTTGTCATATGACATCTCTCCCCCTTGGCATAGGGGAAAATTACATACCTCATAAAGAGAGAGAGGGCCATAAAGAGAGAGAGGATCACACTAGTATGGGATGTGATTAAATAATAAAGTCTTGAAAATAAACAAAATCTGAATAAAGAGTGTGGATTATAGAAGAAGAGTGACCATAAAATGTAGATGTAAAAAATAGTTTTAAATATATTTAATTACATGCATAAGTGTTAATAAATGTTGAAGGGTGCTATATGTTTTTACATGGCATGAATATAGTATGTGTGGGATAGTTAGATTTTAATTGTCTAGATAGGTTTTGATATGCACGTTTTGCTTAAATAAATATTTTGTAAAAATAATATTGAAAAGTATATATTTTCTGTGTGCGTGCACTTACTAACTCAGAAATTAGCCATCTAAATGAATATTTGGGCACTTATCAGCTAAATTCTACCTGTCTAATCAGATAGTCATCTAGAATTTAGACAAAAAAAGTTAGGAGTGTTCCAGGGGCGTAACTGGGAGGAGCTGAGTTAAGCTGGTTATGTTAACTGTCTAAGGCCTGGATTCTCTAAGGTTGCAGACCTTAGAGAATCTGGCGGTGTGATCGCTGCCGGCTTTCGCTGCCGGCTTTCGGCGCGAAACTGGCGGCGATAAGGAATCTTACCTTTCGCCGCCAGCGATCTGCCCGCAGTGTCGACCCCGGTGCCGCCCCGACTCCTCCTCTTCCAGGGCCGACTCCGCCCCGAGCTAGCTATCGCACATGAAAAGGGAATGACCCCTCTAAATCTGATATTCAGAGTTAGTAGGTTAACATTGCTGGCTAAGTCTAGTGAGGCAGACTGTGTCTGAATATGGACCTCTGTATGTTTCTTAAAAGATAAATATTCAGTCAAACTTCAAAAGTAAATATTCTTTACTGGTTATGCCTCTCCCTATAGAGCTTAGCATCCCTCTGGTTCTAGCTATTGCCTTATCACACTGTTTCACTACTTTGTGATCAATAGACATTATCACCCTGAAGACTCTTTTTGGTTTAACTAACAAGAAGTAATATTATCCCTGTACAGATCTCTGATAAGAACCCTCACCTTGAATACCATGTCTGACTCTGGGACCCACATCTATAAAACAACATTGAGAAGGTAATGGTGATACAAAAGTAGGAAAGCAAATTGTGCATGGCCTGCATTATAGCCTTTGGGGCAGATTTTAAAAGCCCTACGCGCACTGAGCCTATTTTGCATAGGCCCTGCGACACGCGTAAGCCCCGGGGCTTGAAAAAAGGGGCGGGGTGGGGGTGGTCCGGGGTGTGGTGGGGGCGTGGCCAGAGGCCTCCGTAGGGCCTCTAGGCCGGGGCATCGCGCACCGGCACTTGGCCAGCGCACGCAACATACGCCTGCTCAGAGCCAGGCGCAACTTGCAAAACAAAGGTTAGGGGGGTTTTTAGGTAGGGCTGGGGGGCGGGTTAGGTAGGGGAAGGGAGGGGAAGGTGGGGGGAGGGAACATGGAAAGTCATCGGGGCTCCCCTAGAGCTCGGCACGCGCAAGGTGCACAAGTGTGCACCCCCTTGCGCGCGCCGACCCTGGATTTAATAACATGTGTGCTGCTGCGCGTGCATGTTATAAAATTGGGCGTAGATTTGTGCGCGCCCGTGCGTAGGTATTAAAATCTGCCCCTATATGTGGAGGGATTTAAGAAGCTAAATATATATTCTATAGAAAAAAAGCAAAGGGGAGATATGATAAAAACATTCAAATATTTAAAAGACCTCTGCAAGATATTAGAAGGTAGCATTTTCTTCAGAATACGATGCTCAGAAACAAGAAGTTACCATATAGAGTTGGAGAGAGGTTTGAATGGAATGCAAGAGAATATTTCTTTACTGAAAGGGCAGTAGACACATGGAAGAGACTTTCAGAAGAGGTGGAAAGGGCCATAAACAGTGAATTCAAACATGCCTGGGACAAATAAAGGACCCTAGTAGCAGAACCAGGGAAGGAGAAAACCAGGAAATGAGTGGTGTCTGTGGCAGTGCAACAGGTAGAAACTAATCGGCAGCCTGAGTCTACTAAGCCATCACAATTGTTTCCGTATAGGTAGCATAGCTTTATTTAAACACAAACAAATGCTCGTTTCTCTAAGTAATTTATACCTCATTAGGTAGTGCAGAATGTTTTAGTATCATCTTCCTAGACTTAATTGTTTTGGTCTGTGAACCTGATTTCTGCTCCAACAACTCAGGAAATGTTAGAACAGTTTGTATAAATAAACCAACAAATGCAGTCTTTCTTTGTGTTAAAAAAAAGTAATTTTCTTTTTTATTTTACATTTAAAGCTGAATGCAGATATTTTCTATACATATTGTCTTATCCAGCATTAAGTCTTTCCGATTGGCTGTTGAGTTTCTAAAGCCTAAATTAATTTTTATAACTGTGCTGGACAGATTGGCAGTCATGTCTTCTAGCACACAAATAACAATAAAATGCTCATTAGCCCAAGGACACACAGACGCTTCCTATTCATAACAAGGCTCGGGGTGTCTCTGTCAGAACGTATAATGACATTTTCAAGAAAGTAAAGGTATTTGACTGTTTTCCATCTTTGTAATCACCCTCCAATGCTTTATTGTTAATTAAACCATTTATAGTTTCTTTTCTGAATGGTACAAATGTACACCAGATGGCAATAGGAAAGGAGAATAACTTAACTGGGGTATTTTCTTTACTTTTTAATGTGTTTGTTTGTTTTTTTAAACTATGCTCTTTGTTCTGTGCAGTCTGCACCTGCAGTGCTAGTGGAAGCACTTGGTAAACTAGGTGGCTGCCTGGAGAGGTACAGTTCTGGGGGTGCAGCAATGACATCTTCTTCTTCATGGTCCCAGAGGGGAGAGAAAAAGGAGATGGCATCATCGTTGTTGCCACCATGCTGCCAGATGGAGCAGGAGCAGGCTGTAGTATTGGCCTGCGTTGTCTAAAGGAGCAGGAGGTGGAGCAGCTTGGCCAAAAGGAAAAAGGGGCCTATGTGAAGGAGCGTCAGACCATGTGGCCAAAAGGGGGTGTGCAGCGGAAGAAAGGAGCAGGAGCAGGAAGCAGAGCAGAGTCGGCCCCTACGGCCCAAATGAAGGAGTCATCTCGTCGTTATGGGAGCTGAAGAAGGTGGCTGCTACTGCTGCCGCGTGTGCTTCCAGAGTGGGACTATGTGAGAATGAAAAAGAGAGAGATCATAAGTGTGTGAGGGAGAATATATGAGTGACAGAATATGTGTGTGTTTGTGTGTGTGCGGGTGAGTAAAAAAGAGAGAATATGGGGTAGATTTTCAGACGAGCGCGAACAGCCTACTTTTGTTTGCGCTCCAGGCGCAAACAAAAGTACGCTGGATTTTAGTAGATACGCGCGTAGTCGCGCGTATCGGCTAAAATCCTGGATCGGCGCGCGCAAGGCTATCGATTTCGTATAGCCTGTGCGCGCCGAGCCGCGCAGCCTACCCCCGTTCCCTCCTAGGCCGCTCCGAAATCGGAGCGGCCTAGAAGGGAACTTTCCTTTGCCCTCCCCTCACCTTCCCCTCCCTTCCCCTACCTAACCCACCCGCCCGGCCCTGTCTAAACCCCCCCCTTACCTTTGTCGGGGGATTTACGCCTCCCAGAGGGAGGCGTAAATCCCCGCGCGCCAGCGGGCCTCCTGCGCGCCGGGCCGCGACCTGGGGGCGGGTACGGAGGGCGCGGCCACGCCCCCGGGCCGTAGCCACGCCCCGTACCCGCCCCCAAAACGCTGCCGACACGCCCCCGCAACGCCGCGCGCTCCGGCCCCGCCCCCCCGGCACGCCTCCCGACATGCCCACTCCGAAAACCCCGGGACTTACGCGAGTCCCGGGGTTCTGCGCGCGCCGGTGAAATAGGCTCACCGGCGCGCAGGGCCCTGCTCGCGTAAATCCGCCCGGTTTTAGGTGGATTTACGCGAGCAGGGCTCTGAAAATCCGCCCCTATGTGTGTAATTGAGTGTGTGTGAGTGAGAAGATGTCTAAGGGTGTGTAAGAAGGCATGTGTGAGAGAGAGAGCATGTGTATGTGATTAAGCATGTGTGTGAGTGTGTGTGATTGAGCATGTGTAAATGAGAGAGTGAGAGCACTTGTGTGTGTGTCTATGATTGAGCATATATATGTGAGTGGAGTGTATGAGTAAAAGGGAGAATGTATACAAGTGAATATGAGTGAGGATGTGCGTATATATGAGAGAGAAAGGAAAAACTTTGTGTGTAGCAACCCTGCTATCCTTACTAATTCATGACAATTTCAGGGCACAAGAAAATAAAAAATTCCTAGATATGAAGAGTAGGAGATTTTTTTAATCATTATTAGTTTTATTTATTAGTGGTGTTTATAAAGTTTTTAAAACATTTAAATTACTTTTTAATTATTAGATGTTATTCTGTTTGCCAATTATTTTGAAATACTTATTCTTTTTATTGGTATGGTTTTATAATTATTAATTTATATTTCTTGATTTTCTTGATTGATTTGTTTATGAGGAATGGTAATGTTTTTTGTTTTTGTATTGTGCACAGGCTTGTTGCAGTTTCTGGTTCAAATTTGTCTGCATCTTTCTATTTAAATGTTATGGTCTCTTTATTCTGTATTTGGTATGGGTCTGTCAGTGCCTTGCATGTGTAAGGAGAGGTATTTTGCTAGCATGTAGTTTCTGTATAGGGATCTATAGCTGCTTGGCTTGTTTTGTCTTCCTAATAGGAGATGTATTGATGTTTAAGGACCTGTTGTAATATTTGAAGTATTGCTTTTTCATAGGTAGGATTGTTGCGCTTTGAGTGCTGGCAGTTGTTGCTGTTTTGGTATGGGAAGTTTACTATATTTTATTTCATTTACTCATGGCTTTCTGAGGGCCAAGTCCCTACGCAGTATACATTACAATAGGCCTAATACTATATAGTTAATTAAACAAAAACTCAAGACATGGTTATTCACTCAAGCTTACACATGATTCCAATCTCCTCTGCCATAGTTTCCATCTGCCACTCCTCTCATTCTATATCCTGTCTCTCTCACCCTCTCCTCTCTTCACCTTATAACACTAGTTGATCACATAGGTATCCACTTCCCGGGATATCCTTGACACCCAATCCTATTGACGCCCTCATGTTTTCACACTTATCGCCTCCCCTTTTCATGTTACGCCTGTTACAACCTCCCTCTCCCAACTTTTCCTCTCTCTCCTTCTATCCCACTCCCCACCTTTCCTTGTCATACTAATATACATTCACCAATACTAATCTTAAGCTATATGTAATCCTAATTTGTCATATCTATTATTGACCCTTTGCCACGCATATTTAATTTAAGCCTTGATTGCCTCCCCCGCATTATTAAGTTGTTCTCTGTATTAATTTTATTTTATTTTTACATAATTGTTCTATATATAATTCTTTGGCGTATAGTTTTTTAACTCTTACTATCTTGTTCTATGTAGAAAGTTAATGCGTTTTATGTATAAAGCTACGGCGTTCGTTTTATAACGCCAAGGCGTATGTTAATATGTTCTCTGTACACCAACGTGATATCTTGATAAACGGCGGTATATAAAAACCAATACATAAATATATATATATTTCCAAGTGCCTTCTCTGCTTTTTTGTAAGGTTTCTAATTGGCACTCAGCAGTGTATGTAAATGGAATATGCATGTTGAACGTAACATTTTTACCTCATGAGATTATACTTTCAATGTCCTTTTCCATGTAAAATCTATCATAAATTCATAATTTTCAATTGTGTGAGGAAGGGGGAGGTAGGAGGAGAGGGAGATGGCGCAAGGCTGTAAGGTTCACTTTGGGTGCCAATACCCTTGCACAGGCCCTGTGCACCTGTTTATAACTTTCTGGTTCAAAGTAGTTCTGCCCATGCAATGCATCATTTAAACAATGTTCAGGGGAAACAAATTTGTAAAGATTATTCTGATCCTTTTTTACTTTTCACTATGCAGTTGCTGTCTTCTCCTGATTATGAAATTACTCTACAATGATGGGCATGAATGGAGCTTTCTGATTAGATGTCATTGAAATCAGACCCATTTCAATAAACACAGGAGTGAGTATACTTTTCTTCAATTGGATTTTAGATCTGTTTAAGTCAGTGTTTTCTAAGATATTAATGTTCTTCTTTAAGAACATAAGAAGTGCCATGCTGAAACCAAGAGTTTATCAAGCCCAACATCCTCTCTCAGGCAGTGGCCAATCCAGATCTCTAGGAAATACCTGGCAGATAAAGTTTAGATCCATTCTTTGTTGCCCAATCTCAGGGATAGGCAGTTGTTTCCCCAAGTCTGCCTGGCTGCTACAATTATTTATGGACTTTTTTTAAAACCCTTTTTAAACTCAGCTATGCTAGATCAATTTTTCCCATGCACACTGGTGCGTCTTCAAACCTGATCAGATGTGCCCCAGAAGAGTCACCACTGCCTGATGTGTAGATCCAGACCAGCATCTCATGGCTCTTAAACAGGTAGGAGCTTTTTTTTTGCAATGCACACTTCACCTCCTCATCTTCCTGTGTGCACTGAGCATGACTCATTTTGAGTGTTAGGAGTGGCAGCAGTAGAGGAGCTCTGCCAGTCACATATGGCTGCAAAGATAACTAACTAAGCCCCTCATTCAGGGAGAGAGAGAGAGAGAGAGAGAGAGAGAGAGAGAGAGAGAGAGACTGACTAGCCATAATACCATCACCCTAGGTAGGTATTTATATCTCTATGAAAGGCCCACCTAGTAACTCGAGGCGAGGTTTAGGTATTAGTGTAGGGGGTTAGGGGCCACTTTGACATTCAATGTGAGACATACGAACAGACGTACGTGCTCTCTTGTGAACATTTGATGACCTTCGGAGTGAGGAAACTCACCCAAAGATGAGATTTGTGCAATGTTCTCTTAACCTAGCTTGATGTTACCCAGGTAGAGAGTCCATTTTGGCTAGGTTCTTTCCCTCTCTCATAGTAAACATGGTCCCCCCAGTGGTTATATGTAGGAAATACCACATTCTGGTACTTGTCAAAAAGTGATCACAATTTGCAGTAACTTAGCTCTTCACACAGGTATTAGCACAAATTGCAATAAACTCCTTATTACCATAACACACACCCCTTTTCCCATTTTGATAAATCCAGGCCTGAGTTGGCTGCCCACATCACAAAGAGCAGCGGATACTACCCTTCACAGAAACATGGGGATAACCTGCACAGAGCAGCAGTTACTACCCTTCACAGAAACATGGGGATAACCTGCACAGAGCAGTAGTTTTTAGTTACTACCCTTCACAGAAAAATGGGGGATAACCTGCACGGAGCAGCAGTTACTACCCTTCACAGAAACATGGGGATAACCTGCACGGAGCGGCAGTTACTACCCTTCACAGAAACATGGGGATAACCTGCACGGAGCGGCAGTTGCTACCCTTCACAGAAACATGGGGATAACCTGCACGGAGCGGCAGTTGCTACCCTTCACAGAAACATGGGGATAACCTGCACGGAGCGGCAGTTGCTACCCTTCACAGAAACATGGGGATAACCTGCACGGAGCGGCAGTTGCTACCCTTCACAGAAACATGGGGATAACCTGCACGGAGCGGCAGTTGCTACCCTTCACAGAAACATGGGGATAACCTGCACGGAGCGGCAGTTGCTACCCTTCACAGAAACATGGGGATAACCTGCACGGAGCGGCAGTTGCTACCCTTCACAGAAACATGGGGATAACCTGCACGGAGCGGCAGTTGCTACCCTTCACAGAAACATGGGGATAACCTGCACGGAGCGGCAGTTGCTACCCTTCACAGAAACATGGGGATAACCTGCACGGAGCGGCAGTTGCTACCCTTCACAGAAACATGGGGATAACCTGCACGGAGCGGCAGTTGCTACCCTTCACAGAAACATGGGGATAACCTGCACGGAGCGGCAGTTGCTACCCTTCACAGAAACATGGGGATAATCTGCACGGAGTGGCAGTTGCTACCATAGGAAACTTGCTGGGCAGACTGGATGGACTATTTGGTCTTTACACTGACTTCTCCCTTCTGCACTTGTATATTGAGGAAGTTGGTCCACTGTGACAGGTTCATGTGTGTCTCTGTCCCTTCTCCCTTTGTTTTAAAATTTGGAAGTGAGACTGATGGGACTTTCAGTTCTTTCTTTCCTTGCTCTTCTTTTGGCTATATGAACCTCTCCATATACGCACTGATTACTCTGTGGAGGTTGGTGTATCATGGGCTTGTAAAGGTTGGAAATTAATGTGCTACATGCCTTGACCACATCTTCCAGCAACAAATTCTTAATTTTTAATTCCACGTTGATTGAAAAAAATGGTTTCTCCAAATGTTTTAAATCTGCTACCTGATAGTACAAGGACAAGGGGACACCACATTAAACTATCTGAATGAGTAAATATCCATTTCCTATTTACCTGTTCCAACCCACTCATGATTTTATAAACCTTTATCATATCCCCTCTCAGTTACATTTTCTCCAAGCTAAAGAGCCCTAGCCTGTTTAGCCTTTTTTCATAAGGGAACCATTCCATTCTCTAAATTATTTTTCTCACCCTTTCTAATTCCACTCTATCTTTTTGGAAATGAGATGACCAGAACTACATACGGTACCTTAAGGTGTGGTTGAACCACAGATCTATGCAGGGGCACTATGATATTCTCAGTTTTATTCTCCATTCCTTGATTAGCCCATCGAAAAGATATTTAGCTAAAAGAGAACCAGTAATGTAGCTGGATAGAGAAGATGCTAATCTAGGCTAATGAATGATTAAAGATGCAAGTGTTTAGGACTACTACAGTCCTAGCATTTCCTGGGACTCTCTCAGCCTTAGACTGTATAATTTACAAAGCAGATACAGTTTACTGTTCAAATTACACCTCTCATGCAATCTCTTCAGACCTTCCCACATCTGTCTCATGGTGGTACAGACATGAATATCTATTCATTGATTATCCTCAACAAGAAAAGACATACTTTTTGCATGCATATTTCTGTCATCCCAGACTTCTACATTTTTAGTAGGTTTGTCCTTGTATATCACATCCCATAATTTATCCTTATTCAACAGCATTTCCATTTTAAATTAACATATTCGATTATCACTTGCATTTAGCTTGGTTCCAGTTGCTTTGAGATCTATGCTGAAAGTCATGCTCTCTGCAGTTAATTGCTTTCTTTTATTGTTATGCTCACAGTTTCTTTGTGGTCAGTTTAAAGGTGCCTGCTTATCCGCAGCTTGCTTCAGGCTTGTATCAGCTTTCTGGGCTTGCTGTCCCTTTCAGTGATTCCTTGGCTCCTATCACGGTAATCCTTACAGTCCTACCTCTTCTCATGCAGGCTCAGGTGACACAGCTGGGGCATGTTTACCTCTTGTTGCTGGTCCGGAGGATGACCTTTCGCTATCTGTCGCCAACACTTGGTAACATTAAAATATTCTCAGCTGAATTCCTTCAGGTCCCCCAATTAACATGCAGGTCCACGTGCATAACATCGATGCAATCTCTTCCATAGCCTAACTCTCAACAGGATAGGCTAAATCAAAGAGCCAGGTCTTAAGGCCCTGTTTAAAGAGTCTAAGATCTTGCTCTGAATGCAAATCATTGGGCAGGGCAATAGAGAAAAAGGCCCTGCTTCTTTTCCTTGATAACCTTGCGTTTCTAGTTGCAGGAACCAATAAATGAATTTTAGATGATGATCCCAAGGCTCTCCTAGGGACATATCTGATCACTCATCCCTGTAAATATTTAGGTCCCTGCCCAACTACCGCTTTAAAAGTGAAAAGCAATATTTCAAAATGAATACAAAATGTCACATGCAACCGATGGAGGGATTTCAAACGAGGGCTCCTATGCACTGCTCCCCTAAGGTAAGCATGCGTGCGGCCACGCCGCATTCTTCCAGCAGCTGCACGTGTCAGACCTCACCCTGCGCAGGACCGGGCTGAAGGAACAGTGGTTGCCTATCCCAGTGGCTGCTGACTGCTCAGATGAATCTGTGCTGGCATGGGGGAGCAACTTCAGGACTCTTGGGCGGTCCTTCTCGCTTCTGATCTTGACAAAGAAGGAAAGTTGGCCACCAGCCTGTAGTTATTTAGATCCTTTGGATGTAATAAGGGCTTTTTTTTTTTAAAGAAATGGATGTGTCTGCAAAATGTGCAAGAAAAATAAGAAAGGTTTATTACAGAATTTTCTCATTCTCCTAAATGTCTAAGACCAACGAGAGGTCCTCTTCTTCAGGACACTGTGATATAATAAACAAGGTTTTTTGTATTGCAAGCATACTTAATTGTGTCCAATGACAAAATATATTACACTAAAACCACTTTCAGTTTTGATTATTTTAATTTAATATCTATAGCTTTAATAATCTGTTCTTGTCCTTTGTGAAAAGTATAAGCGGGGGAGGGGGGTAACTGGAGAGAAAGGGATTGTATGAACTGTAGATCGAAGCTTCTCAGTACAGGAACCCAGGGATTGTACTATAAACAAATCTTTCTAGTTTATTTTCCCTTCTTATCGGTTTCTTTTTCAACTTTATGACAAAATTATTAGCTGCCTCTTTATATATCTGATCTGAAGACAATGCAGGTCTGTCCCATAAAACTGATATCCACAATGTATCTTAATTAGATCTTTTGTCAGTACTTGCTGGGCTAGAAAAATATGCGTGACGGCTATAAATCATTCTACTAACATTTTCTGTTATTTCTTTACAGCTATAAATATCTCTACACTAAAGACATAGGGAGCTTCAAAAATCATTTTACAGAACTGACACTGCAGTATGACTACACAGTAGGTTGCAGGCACATGTTGTTGTACTTATAATAATACTAGCTCCATATATAGTGCTTATGAGAACTCAGTGTATTATAGTGTATAGAAATATTATTGACAAAGTAAAGATTTGTACCGCCTTAACTTTACAATGACATTCAGGACAGAAAATTGACTTTCCAGACATCCCTATAATACTCTTCCGACTTTTAAGGAGCAATAAAAGAAAATATATTGAGACCTGGTTAGGAGTGTTCATTACACCCTCCTTAAAAGTCCAGGACCAAGCATTGAATCTATTTCATCTTAGGGCAGCCAGAAGTGAATCCAGGTGGCAGGGTGTTTCCCCTGGGGAGAGGGATAAGACACCAGGCTCAGAGGGAATAGAGGAGATGGAAGTAGGAGTTTGTTAGAATGGCTTAACTGTGACTCGTGATCTTTTGTTTACCAGCCCTGCTGAAGGTAAGCAGGTTTTCTTTTCTGTTTTGTTGTCTGAACAATAATATATGTTCATGGAGAAAGCTGGAGTCCAGTCTTCACTCTGCTCTATCCTTTGGCAAGCCTAAGACTGCTCATACTGCACCCCATAAGGTGGCATGCATGGGATATTCCTGGTCTAAGCGACTACACAGATAAGTACCTACACCAGCAGTAAAGCAAAACAAGAAAAAAAGGAAAGGACTTTTTTTGGGAGGGAGAAACCAGTGCTGCTCTAAGCACAGCACAGTGCAACAAGCTGTGTTAAAAAAAAAATGTTTTGACTGGCCTAGCTGTAGTGACAGCTACAAAGGAAATTACTCACAGGCCAAGGGGATAGCCCTGCCTGGACAGACAGGATTTAAAAATAAGTTAGAGCCAAACAGGCAGATTTTTTTTTCCTGCGCTCCCTTTACTTCCTGAGATGGAGTGAGTAATACAAGCCCTCACAGAGGGGCAGCTGCAGCTCCAGAAATAGATTCAAACCCTACACAAAAGATTAAATAGCAACTAGGGGTAATGAATCAGCAACAGTGGGCACTAAACATAGAAACATAATGGCAGAAAAAGACCATATGGCCCATCCATTCTTCCCATCTGTTCAATTAATTTAGCATTATAATTCTCATCACTTCCTTAGCGATCCCCTGTATTTATCTCATGCTTTCTTGAATTCAGATACTGTTTTTGTCTACACCACTTCCACTGGAAGGCTGTTCTTCACATCCACCACCCTCTCTGTAAAGATATATTCCTAAGATTACTCCTGAGTCTACCCTCTTTCAATCTCATCTCATGATCCCTTGTTCTAGAGCCTCCTTTCCATTGAAAGAGGCTCCCCTCCTGTGCATGGAAACCTTTGAGATATTTAAATGTCTCTATCATATCCCTCCTATCTTGCCTTTCCTCTGGGGTATATATATTTAGATCTTTAAGTATATCCCCATATGTTTTAGAATGAAGACCACTGACCATTTTAGTAGACAGTACGCTGACACATTGCAAGCCACCACAACACAGACAAGCCTCTCGCCTCTTATGTTCATAAGAAGACAGGGGAAGGCCTGGATGTTTTAAGGAATTTTGCAAGGACTGCCCACTTGGCTGGCTTGCCAGAACCCACCTGGACCACCTACCTGGCAAATCTGCTTACACTCAGAAGCCAAGCAGCTTTTCAGGCTGCCAATCCCAATAGGAGAGCCAGCTATTTGTAAATTAAAACCACTATCTTGGAAAGGGTGGGGCACACTACAAAAACATAGTGGCAAAGGTTCCGGTGTGACACCATTCGGTCCAGGAAAACCCCATGGAGTCTTTTTTAATGCCTAAAGGATGTATTAACATATGAACATGGTAATGACGGCAGAAAAAGACCAA
Source organism: Rhinatrema bivittatum (assembly GCF_901001135.1). Taxonomy (NCBI): domain Eukaryota; kingdom Metazoa; phylum Chordata; class Amphibia; order Gymnophiona; family Rhinatrematidae; genus Rhinatrema; species Rhinatrema bivittatum. Next base: position 266,698,063 of record NC_042621.1, read on the forward strand.
AATGGTCTATCCAGTCTGCCCAGCAAGCTTCCCAAGGTAGTAACTGCCTCTGCGTGCAGGTTATCCCCAAGCTTTTTTATTTATTCCCATCCTCTAGCCTTTAGGGATCCACAGTGTTTCTCCCATGCCCCTTTGAAATCCTTCACAGTTTTAGTCTTCACCACTTGCTACGGAAGGGCATTCCAGGCATCCACCACCCTCTCAGTGAAGAAATATATCCTGAAATTGGTTCTAAGTCTTCCTCCCTGTAGTTTCATATCATGACCCCTAGTTCTACTAAATTGTTTCCAATGGAAAAGGTTTGTTGATGACCATGGATCATTAAAACCTTTCAAGTATCTGAAGGTCTGGATCATATCACCCCTGCTCCTCCTCTCCTCCAGGGTATACATATTCAGGGTCTTCAACCTCTCCTCATAAGTCATACGATGGAGACCACTCACCATTTTGGTTGCCCTTCTCTGAATTGCCTCCATCCTGTTTCTGTCTCCTTTGAGATACGGTCTCCAAAACTGAAAACAGTACTTCAGGTGAGGCCTCACCAAGGACCTGTATAAGGGGATTATCACTTCCCTTTTCTTACTAGATATCCCTCTCTCTATGCAACCTAGCATTCTTCTGGCTTTGGCTATCGCCGTGTCACACTGCTTCGCCAACTTCAGGTTGTTAGACACTATCACCCCAAGGTCTCTCTCCTGCTCCGTGCACATCAGTCCTTCACCCCCCAATGTATACAATTCTTTTGGATTACCACACCTCAGATACATGACTCTGCATTTCTTGGCATTGAATCCCAGCTGCCATATCTTCGACCACTCTTCCAGCTTCCTTAAATCCCGTCTCATTCTCTGTATTCCTTTCGGTGTGTACATTCTGTTGCAGATCTTAGTATCATCCGCAAATACACAAACTTTACCTTTTATCCCTTCCGCAATGTTGAACAGAAATGGTCCCAACACCGATCTCTGTGGCACTCCACTTAACACCATTCTCTCTTCAGATTAGGTTCCATTTACCATCACCTGTTGTCTTCTATCCGTCAACCAGTTTGTAATCCACACCAACACCTTGGAGCTGACTCCCAAGCTTCTCATTTTGTTGTTTTATGTGGGACTGTATCAAAAGCTTTACTAAAATCCAAGTAAATTACATTGAGCGCTCTTCCCTGATCCAGTTCTCTAGTCACCCAATCAAAGAAATCAATTAGATTCATCTGACAAGACCTTCCCCTGGTGAATCCATGCTGCTTCTGATCGAGCAACCCACCGGATTGTAGATAGTTCACTATCCTTTCCTTCAGCAGAGTCTCCATTAATTTTCAAACCACCGAGGTGATGCTAATCGGCCTGTAGTTTCCAGCCTCTTCTCTGCTCCCACTCTTGTGAAGTAGGACCACCACCGCTCTTCTCCAGTCATTAGGCACTACACCCTTTTCCAGGGATCTATGGAACAGGTCATACAGTGGACCCGGCAGCACATCTCTGAGTTCCGTCAATATTCTGGGGTGATCTTCATCAGGCCCCATGACTTTGTCCACTTTCAGTTTTCTTAGCTCTTTCCATACATTATCTTCTGTAAATGGAGTTTCATCTACTCCACCCCCTTCTATAGTCTTGTTAACAAGTGACAGTCCTTCTCCAGGGTCTTCCTTAGTGAACACTGAACTGAAATATTTGTTCAATATTTCTGCTAATTCATCATCTCTCCCTCCACCCATTGATCCTTATCCCCTTTCTATTTCACTATACCACTATGTACCTTTCACTTTTCTCTGATATATCTGAAAAATGTTTTGTCACCTCACTTTTTCTCCTTGGCAATTCTTTCCTGTGCCTGACCTTTTGCTTTCTTGATTATTTTTTTCATCTCTCTCAGTTTTACCAGATAATCCTCCTGAGTTCCACTTTTTGGGATTCTTTATATTTCTTAAAAGCTACTTTTTTTGCTTTTATTACATCAGCCACCTCCTTTGTGAACCAGATTGGATTCTCATTTCTCTTACTTTTGTTTACTTTTCTAACATATATATTTGTTGCTTTTGTAATTGCTCCTTTTAGTTTGGCTCACTGTTGTTCGACCTCTCCCATTTTCTCCCGGTCTTCAAGTTCTGCCTCCAGAAATTTCCCCATTTCTAAAAAGTCTGGTTTTTTGAAGTTCAAAACTTGGGACTTTGTGACACTTCTCCGGATCCTATTTGCAATATCAAACCATACTGTTTGATGATCACTGGTGCTGAGGTGGGCACCCACCCGGACGTTAGAGACATTAGTCCCATTAGTGAGCACTAGGTCAAGTATAACTCCCTCCCTCGTGGGTTCCATTACCATTTGTTTGAACAGAGCCCCTTGCAGGCATCCACTATCTCTCTAATTCTGTTAGATTCTGCAGAAGGGATTCTCCAGTCCACTTCTGACATAAGAACATAAGAAAATGCCATACTGGGTCAGACCAAGGGTCCATCAAGCCCAGCATCCTGTTTCCAACAGTGGCCAATCCAGGCCATAAAAACCTGGCAAGTACCCAAAAGCTAAGTCTATTCCATGTTACCATTGCTAATGGCAGTGGTTATTCTCTAAGTGAACTTAATAGCAAGTAATGGACTTCTCCTCCAAGAACTTATCCAATCCTTTTTTAAACACAGCTATACTAACTGCACTAACCACATCCTCTGGCAACAAATTCCAGAGTTTAATTGTGCGTTGAGTAAAAAAGAACTTTCTCCGATTAGTTTTAAATGTGCCCCGTGCTAACTTCATGGAGTGCCCCCTGGTCTTTCTATTATCCGAAAGAGTAAATAACTGATTCACATCTACCCGTTCTAGACCTCACATAATTTTAAACACCTCTATCATATCCCCCCTCAGCCGTGTCTTCTCCAAGCTGAAAAGTCCTAACCTCTTTAGTCTTTCCTCATAGGGGAGCTGTTCCATTCCCCTTATCATTTTGGTAGCCCTTCTCTGTACCTTTTCCATCGCAATTATATCTTTTTTTAGATGCGGCGACCAGAATTGTACACAGTATTCAAGGTGCGGTCTCACCATGGAGCGATACAGAGGCATTATGACATTTTCCGCTTTATTCACCATTCCCTTTCTAATAATTCCCAACATTCTGTTTGCTTTTTTGACTGCCGCAGCACACTGAACCGACAATTTCAATGTGTTATCCACTATGACACCTAGATCTCTTTCTTGGGTTGTAGCACCTAATATGGAACCCAACATTGTGTAATTATAGCATGGGTTATTTTTCTCTATATGCATCACCTTGCACTTATCCACATTAAATTTCATCTGCCATTTGAATGCCCAATTTTCCAGTCTCACAAGGTCTTCCTGCAATTTATCACAATCTGCTTGTGATTTAACTACTCTGAACAATTTTGTGTCATCTGCAAATTTGATTATCTCACTCGTCGTATTTCTTTCCAGATCATTTATAAATATAATGAAAAGTAAGGGTCCCAATACAGATCCCTGAGGCACTCCACTGTCCACTCCCTTCCATTGAGAAAATTGTCCATTTAATCCTACTCTCTGTTTCCTGTCTTTTAGCCAGATTGCAATCCACGAAAGGACATTGCCACCTATCCCATGACTTTTTACTTTTCCTAGAAGCCTCTCATGAGGAACTTTGTCAAACGCCTTCTGAAAATCCAAGTATACTACATCTACCGGTTCACCTTTATCCACATGTTTATTGACTCCTTCAAAAAAGTGAAGCAGATTTGTGAGGCAAGACTTGCCTTGGGTAAAGCCATGCTGACTTTGTTCCATTAAACCATGTCTTTCTATATGTTCTGTGATTTTGATGTTTAGAACACTTTCCACTATTTTCCCTGCACTGAAGTCAGGCTAACCGGTCTGTAGTTTCCCGGATCGCCCCTGGAGCCCTTTTTAAATATTGGGGTTACATTTGCTATCCTCCAGTCTTCAGGTACAATGGATGATTTTAAAGTTAGGTTACAAATTTTTACTAATAGGTCTGAAATTTCATTTTTTTAGTTCCTTCAGAACTCTTGGGTGTATACCATCCGGTCCGGGTGATTTACTACTCTTCAGTTTGTCAATCAGGCCTACCACATCTTCTAGGTTCACCGTGATTTGATTCAGTCCATCTGAATCATTACCCATGAAAACCTTCTCCATTATGGGTACCTCCCCAACATCCTCTTCAGTAAACACCGAAGCAAAGAAATCATTTAATCTTTCCGCAATGGCCTTATCTTCTCTAAGTGCCCCTTTAACCCCTCGATCATCTAAAGATCCAACTGACTCCCTCACATGCTTTCTGCTTCAGATATATTTTAAAAAGTTTTTACTGTGAGTTTTTGCCTCTACAGCTAACTTCTTTTCAAATTCTCTCTTAGCCTGTCTTATCAATGTCTTACATTTAACTTGCCAATGTTTATGCTTTATCCTATATTCTTCTGTCACCAACAATCAACACTTCCCCCTTCTTTCCCATCTTTATAATGTCTTTGATCAGTTCTCTGTCTAGTTCTTCCATTTGAGTCAGAGGCTAGTACACCACTCCAGTAAAAATGGATGTATCGTCATCTTTTTTTAGGATGGCCCATAATGCTTCTTCTCTACCCCACTTTCCTTACAGTTCAGTTACTTGGATATTATTTTTTATATAAAGTGCCACTCCTCTCCCTTTTTTGTCCATTTTGTCATTCATTAACAAATTATAGCCCAATATGGCCGTATCCCAGTCATGAGAATCTGTGAACCATGACTCCGTGACAGCAACAATGTCCAGGTCTGCCTCTACCATTAAGGCCCGCAGGTCTGGGATTTTATTGCCCAAACTGCAAGCATTTGTAGTCATAGCTTTCCAATATTTCTCCCTTGCTATGTTGCACTTCCTAGGAACCTTTTCTGCTTCGGATATATTTTAAAAAGTTTTTACTGTGAGTTTTTGCCTCTACAGCCAACTTCTTTTCAAATTCTCTCTTAGCCTGTCTTATCAATGTCTTACATTTAACTTGCCAATGTTTATGCATTATCCTATTGTCTTCTGTTGGATCCTTCTTCCAATTTTTGAATGAAGATCTTTTGGCTAAAATAGCTTCTTTCACCTCCCCTTTTAACCATGCTGGTAATCGTTTTGCCTTCTTTCCACCTTTCTTAATGTGTGGAATACATCTGGACTGTGCTTCTAGAATGGTATTTTTTTAACAATGACCTCGCCTCTTGCACATTTTTTTACTTTTGTAGCTGCTCCTTTCAGTTTTTTTCTAACAATTTTTCTCATTTTATCAAAGTTTCCCTTTTGGAAGTTTAGCACGAGAGCCGTGGATTTGCATACTGTTACTCTTCCAATCATTAATTCAAATTTGGTCATATTATGGTCACTATTGCCAAGCGGCCCCACCACTATTACCTCTCTCACCAAGTCCTGTGCCCCACTGAGAATTAGATCTAAAATTGCTGGCTGTGTCACCAGGCTAACCTATGGAAGTTAGCCTGGTGACACAGCCAGCACCAAAGGCTAAAGTACACATGGGAAAAGGAAAACCACTGAAAGGGGGACTGTTGACAGATCTGAATGGAGAAAGAGTACCTAAGAACATAAGAACATGCCATACTGGGTCAGACCAAGGGTCCATCAAGCCCTGTATCCTGTCTCCAAAGGTGGCCAATCCAGGCCATAAGAACCTGGCAAGTTCCCAAAAACTAAGTCTATCCCATGTTACTGTTGCTTGTAATAGCTAATTTAGCCAAACCTTTCAGTTCGGCCTTCGATATCGGCCCGCTGTAGGAAATTTCGTTTTCCCGCGATTCAGACCGATTTTATTTCATCTGCCCCCAAAATGATGCCAAAACCCACCCCAAACCTTCAGATTAAAAAAAAAATCCAAACCCACCCCAACCCTTCAAATTTAATTAATTGCAACCCCCCACCTTCCCGACCCCCCAAGACTTGCCCAATCCCCCCCCCCCCAAGACTTACCGAAAGTCCCTGGAGGTCCAGCGGGGTCCCGGGAGCGATCTCCCCCTCTCGGGCTGTTGGCTGCCACAAATCAAAATGGCGCCAATGGCCCTTTGCCCTTACTGTGTGACAGGGATATCGGTGCCATTGGCCGGCCTCTGTCACACGGTAGGAGCAATGGACGGCCAGTGCCATCTTAAAAAATCTTTAGCGCTGGCTGTGTCACCAGGCTAACCTCCATAGGTTCATTCCCTTCATAGCAGCAGTCTCTGGCCAAATACCCTCTCTTCCCGCAATTAGCACCTTCTCTGGCCTATGCAAACTGACTTGGCAATGAGTTCCTTCGCTAGTGCTTGCTCCTGTCGCCTCGGATCATGGTTCCTGCATTGGACCTGCCTTTGGCTCAGGACTTTAACTTGGGTACCCGCTCCTCGGGGGCCTGCTCGCACTCCAGTTGGGGACTCCATCTCCAGGCTTCCCCGCTCTTCAGGTTAGCTCCTGCGCTTTCAGAGTTCCTTCCTGCTGGCTTCCCTGCTCCTCAGGGTTGCCTCTTGAACCACCTTCCTGCCTGGGAGTCTGCACTCTGTGCTTCCCTGTTCCTCGCGGCAGTGTCTGCCTTCCATAAAAGACTGTGCTCCGTACTTCCCTGCTTCTTGGGGTAGGGCCTTCGTCTTCACCAGTGACTGTACTCAGCAGATCCCTGCTCCTTCTGGCAGTGCCTTGTTTCTCTACAAGCTCCTGTGCATGGTGACAGAGGGAGCTGTGGGGAGTCTGGGGACCCCTAACTGATTTCCCAAGAAAGGGTGAGGGTGGGTAACCCTAAAGAATTTAAGAAAACCCCTTGCAAAATGAGTTCCCTTTAATTGAGCCGAAGGCATGTATGAGTGTTGGAACATAAGATAAACTTGGGCCTAGGAGACAGCACACCGACCCTACCCCCTACCCAGTTCAGGGTAGGAATGGGAAATAAGAATGGTGAATTATTTCCCAAGAGTTAACCAGGGTACAGGCAGACGCTTGATCTGACAAGGTCAAGCTGAGGAGGAGGGTATGTAAATTAGTATATGTTAGACCCTCCTTAAAAGTCCATGACCAGTCTTTTAGCTTGATCCACCTTAAGATAACCAAAAGAGAATTCTGGTGGCAGGGTGTTTCCCCTGGGGAGAGGGATAAGACACCAGGGCCCAAAGGGAACAGGGAGGCCGCAGACCAGAGGAGATGGAAGTAGGAGTTTGTTAAAACTGTTTAACTTTGAATCATGTTGTTTTATTGCCAGCCCTGCTGAAGGTAAGCAGGTTTTCTTTTCTGTTTTATTGTCTGAACAATAAAGGATTTTATTTGGAAAAAGCCAGAGACCAGCGAGCTCTATCCTCTGGCAAGCCTAAGACTACTCATGCTGTGCCACAAGGTCAATATTCAGTAAGCTGGTTAGTGGAGAAGTTATTTGGCTAAAGTTAACTAGACAACTTGTTCCAGATATTTAGCAGGATAAACATCCTGCTGACTATACTTGGCTAAAGTTATCCGGCTACACATAGCCAGATAACTTTAAAATCTAATCGGTTATGTCTGAATATAACCAGTTAGGTTTTAATGTTATCTGGTAATGTGCCACGTAATTGTATATATTAAAAAATATCTGGTTAGATGGCAGCAAACAGAAAAAAAAATTCTCTGGGGCCTTCAGGGCTGATCCTTCAGCCCTCCCCAACCCAACACAGTGAAAGTTAAGTGCTGGCCTATGGCCTAGTGCTGTATAAAGCTGCTTACTGCTTACTGAATTGTGTCCTACTAAGCTTGTATGTCAGTACATGTGAACAGCAAGGACAGCTGCAGGATGCTGATGGTCAGCAAAAAGTGAAGGACTTGGGACATATGTGTGTTCTGTGTGAAAAATATCTAAAAAGGATGTTTTTCCTTAGCAAAAGAAATCAGAAAAAAATGTATATAAACCTTGTAAGAATGAGAGATAAGGAAGGACAAGCAACTTGCTGGGCCTGTGCTTCTCCTTCCCAGACATTTATATTGTGATTGTCAATCATTCATTTACTATAATAAACATTTTACTAAATTTCTAAAATATCTCTGAGTCTCATGGCTGGTATATTGGGTCTAAAACCATACATTTTGGTGAGCCAGATGTGATTACCAGGCATGGCTTGAAAGGTTGCAAAAGCTGTTTTTCTCCGTAAGATGGAAGGACCTTGGAATACTCCGACTGAGACAAACGGGAAGTTCAGTGGAAAGTAAGTGAAGCAATAATGTACGATGACAACTCCATAAGAGATTGTAAGCATAATTTTTCTTTGTTGTTTGCAAGTAAATGATTTTCTTTGGGTACCTGTAAATTAAGGTGTACTGTTTACTTTGATTTGCCATAGGGATGCCCATTCATTTTTAGGTTCTTTCTAGCATATTTAGTGAAAGCTTATCATAACTGATTCTGGTTCTATTTTGCCCGTAGATTTGGTTTGCGCAGCATTTCCACATAATAAGAAGCTTATACTGGAACATAATAGAAAGTGGTTCAAAGCAGCAAAATCTTGCCTTTGTTTATGTTGGCTACAGGAAGGCTTCTTGATGGTAGACTTACTTGCGGAGCTCCGAGATTACTTACAGGAGCAAAAGGGAAAGTCTCTTGAAAAGCATTTGCAGGTTTTGGATTTGTGGGAGAATTATTGTCAGACTAGGGAGGGAGAAAAGGATAATCCCCCCACCAAAATTGTTTTGAATCAGGTCTTATGTTTGTCTAATTGCTGCCACGGTGTAACTGTGTTAACGAATTGCAGTGAAGAACTGCTGTCTGCTCAAATCCTGGACTGAGGATCTGCTCTAGGAATCACAGCCCAGTCTCAATTTACACTTGCCTTGGAAGTTTTAGAACTTGAAAGGATACATGGAACTGAAGAGTTAACTGAGTTGGCAGATAAGAGGAAGAGGAGGATATGTAAAACTGAAAATTCTTCTCATACACACATTCAAACGGAGGAGAAAACTCGTTTAAATGAATTGATTTTTTTGTTTAAAAGTTATAAACAAATTGATGGGGAATTAAAGATGTCGAGAAATGTATTGATTTTTGCAGAAAATTAATTTAATTTAGTAAATTGTTTAAGAAAGTCTAGTCTCTTTTGCAGTGAAGTGAGAACTGTAACTTGTCAAAGTGATAGCATGTATACCTCTCTTAATGGCTAGCATTGAATTTCTACAGAAACTAATAACGTATAGTTTCTTTAAATGCTGGATAAATACTTGTATATAAGTTAGATAAGGAGGGTGAATGGTTCCTACCAGGAAATAGAGAGATTATAGCTGTCTTGTCTATTTTCCTTGAGTATAATGTATGTTTTGGCTTACACTTTTTTTTTTTATTTCTGTCTTAAGCAGAATTGCCTATTAGTTTGTTGTCTGGTAAGGAAATGCCTTTACGTTTGATGTCCTGCTACAAAAGAAAAAAAAGTGCATCCTTCTGGTCCTGAATCAGCAGGTGGAAGCCCCTATCTTATGTCTAATTGTGTTCATAAGTTTTTTATTTATTATCTTCATTATATGTAATGAAATATTATATATACTGTTTATTTAGGGGCAGATTTTAAAAGCCCTAAGTGCGCCAAGCCTATTTTGCATAGGTCCGGCGACGCGCGCAAGCCCCGGGACGTGCTTATGTCCCGTGGCTTTGTGAAAAGGGTGGGGCGGGGCGGGGCAGGGGCGGGACCGATGCCTCTGGCACAGTGACCATGCCAGGGGATCGCGCGCCAGCACTCGGCCTGCGCGTGCAACCTACGCCTGCCCAGAGGCAGGCGCAACTTATGGAACAAAGGTTAGGGGGGTTTAGGTAGGGCTGAGGGGCAGGTTAGGTAGGAGAAGGTGGGGGGTGTGGAAGGAAATTTCCCTCTGAGGCCGCTCTGATTTCGGAGCGGCCTCAGAGGGAACAGGAAAAGCCATCGGGGCTCCCCTAGGGCTCGGCGCGTGTAAGGTGCACAAGTTTGCACCCCCTTGTGTGCGCCGACCCCAGATTTTATAACATGCACGTGCATGTTATAAAATCGGGCGTAGATTTGTGCACACCGGGTTGCACGCACAAATCTACGCCCACGTGTAAGTATTAAAATCCGGCCCTTAGTGAAGGACTCTATATGTTACAACATGTATCGCAGAATGAGTTGAAAATGCAATTAATTTTCGGACTGCTTTGATCTTTGAATAAAGCAGATGTGAGATAAGTTTCCTTTTTACTTTTCTGCTTTTTGCTTTTTGGCTTAATAAATCAAAATCATGCATAGGGTCATTCATCAAAATGTGTTATGGCGTTAACATTTGCGATAATACATTAACGCATGTGTTAACGCCATAACACATGTGATAGTTATTGTACAAATGCAAATTTTTCAAAGGGGAGGGATTTGGGTGGGATTAATGAAAATGAGGGGCAATATCTCACATTTTTAATGCCAGAAATAACTACACCTTTTTTCCTGGCTTTAAGCTATGTGATATGCCCTAATTGGCCATAATGCAATTCACAAATTGCATTATGGCCATTTCTGGACTTGGGGGAGAGGGGGAAAGAGAGAGAGAGAGAGAGAGAGAAAGCCTCTGGGGGGGGGGGGGGGCTTTCACAGTATTCAACTATTTAAGTCACTATAGAAGGGCCAGATAATAACTCAAGGTGAGGGTTTGTTGGTGGTTTAGGGTTTGAGGGCCAGATTGACATGCAGAGTGAGACATACAAACAGCACAATACACTTCAGTGAAGATTTGACACAATTTGAAGTGGGAAAAGTCTCAAAAAGATGAGATTTCTACAATGTTCTCTCACCCTAGCTTGATGGACTCTATAATAGGGTACTATGAAGCTTGGGACATATGTGTGGTCTGTGTGAAAAACAGCTACAAAGGAAAGTGCAGATAGTAAAAAAAGATGATAGATGTCTTTCTACAAGATGTGGGGAGATAGTACAGAAGGAGAACAAACATTTGGATATGAAAGAAAAAAAATAAATGTTGGGTTATAGGGAAAGGAAGCCAGGCTGGAATGACACATTTAGAAGTGGTCAATACTTGGCAAAGGAAATCATAAAAAAATGTATATAAGCCATGTAAGAATGTGAGATAACAAAGGACGAGCTTAAAGGCATCTAGCAACTTGCTGAGCCTGTGCTTCTCCTTCCCAGAGACTTATATTGTGATTGGCAGTCATTTATTTACTATAATCATTGTACTAAATTTCTTAAATATCGCTGAGTCTCATGGCTGGTATATTGGGAATAGAACCATACAGTGCTCAATTCCTCCCCCTTCCCAGCCTCCCACAACCTACCAGATAAAGAATTAGAGGAGCTACTACTGCCCTTTCCAGCCCCCCCATGACATTTTTTTAATTCTAAAATTGTGATCCCTCTTGTCTTACTCCCTAGACCTACTCGCAACTTCTTCTCTACACTCCCGACCCTCTACAGCAGGGGTGGGCAAGTCCGGTCCTCGAGGGCTGCAAACCAGTCGGGTTTTCAGGATACCCCTAATGAATATGCATGAAATAGATTTGCATACAACTGAGGCAGTGTGTGTGCAGGTCTCTCTCATGCATATTCATTAAGGATATCCTGAAAACCCGACTGGTTTGCAGCCCTCGAGGACCAGAATTGCCCACCCCTGTCTACAGGCACCCTTCTCTCCCTGGATCTTGTAACTTGACTTACCCACTCCTGTTGCTTCCAGTGATGGCTCTGACAGCAGCGTTCAGAGTATAAACTAACAGCATTGTAGTCAGAAGAATTTCTACATTGTGACAATTTAACAATGGTTGATATGAGACTTAAGCAATGAACCCCATTGTCTTTGTTCTTGGACCCCTCAAAAAACTGTAGTTTCAGGAAGGTAAAGATCTTCAAGGACTGATGACTGTATATCAGTCATCCATGAATATTTTTTTCACTCAAAACACGTTTCTCACTCTACACCCAATTAAGCTATGAAATTTGTTGCTGGAGGATATGGTCAAGGCATATAGCATAGATGAGTTCTATATTCAACTCTTTATATTGAATTTTTAAAATTCAACACTGCATAATACACAATGGTTCCTTTTTACAGACCATGCCCAGGTCTGTAAACACATAGAAATCCATATTCAAAAGACTTTAGCTGGCTAACCGAGAAGTTACACAAAGCAGGCAGTGTAAACAGCATACACATAAATTGAATATACAACAAAGAAATAATGTGTGGCAAACTATTTTCTGGTCAATATTATTTACAATAAATTTTTTGTAAGTGCATACAATCACAGATGTGTCACACAGTTTTATATTGAATATACATTTATAAAACAATGGTATACACAAGGACCCCGATTGGGTGAACCCACCCGCGGAACTAAATCAGTCAAACTTGCGCACTTAGAGGCATCAACTGGGACCTTTGTCACAACAAGAATATATTAAAATATGAAGGCATGAATGCTAAAGGCTCATTATAGATTTTTTAGTGGAGAAATTTTGACGTTGGGCAGCGATATAGCAGTCCCTGATGCAAAACATGGCCGTGTCGGGGTCCTTGTGTATACCATTGTTTTATAAATGTATATTCAATATAAAACTGTGTGACACATCTGTGATTATATGCACTTACAAAAAATTTATTGTAAATAACTGAGAAGTTAGCCAGCTAAATGAAAATGTAGGCACATATCTGACAAAATTCTAGCCAGCTAATAAGTTATATGGCTAGAATTTAGCCAGATAAGTTAGGAGCATTATGGGGACATAACTGAGAGGAGCTGAGTTAGCCAACTATTTAATCTGCCTAACTCTCAGGTCAATACAGTAAAGTGCGGCCGCGATTACCCTGCTTCTAACCCGCTTTCTACTCACTTTTCGGCCGCGTAAGTCCAACCCGTGATACACTATCCCCTTTAACCCATTTTTACCGCCTCTTTAAATCACCGGGTAACCCCTTTCACCCGCGGCATGTATATTAGATGTAAACGATCGAATTAGCTATTCCCTCCCATACAGTAACGTGCGCCCCGACTATCGCTTTTTTAACCTGCTGTTTTGATGCGCGTTTAACCTGCTAATCTACCGCCTACCCCTACCCCTGCGTTAGAGGCAGGGGTAAGGGTAGACGGCAAACTTTCCCCCAAAAGGAAACCTAAAATCCCCTCCTCCCGAAGCGACTTGACATGTTACCAACTTACTTTTTGTTGCTTTCAGCCCCTTCCCTTCTCTGCCATCCTCCGGAGGGGGCAGCCAGCGGCGAAAGCGGTCCCCCCCGTACAGGTCCCAGTTCTCCTGGCTCAGCTCTCATCTGCTTAAGGAAGATTGTGAAGTCAGGTAAGAGTCCACTGTTCTGTGCCCTCTCCAGTCACGGCGCGAGCGGAGCGAAGCGTACTTTCATTGGCTTGAGTGCTCGTCAATTTGGGCGCTCAAGCCAATGAAAGCACATGGACGGGCGTGCGTGACGCACACCGTGACGTCACGCCCGCCCATCCATGTGCTTACATTGGCTTGAGCGCTCGTCAATTTGGGCGCTCAAGCCAATGAAGCACATGGACGGGCGGGTGATGTCACGCCCGCCCATCCATCAGACACCTTACTCATCTTGTCACTTCAAGGCCCTCCATAGCTGAAGCTGTGCCCTCACAAAGCCTTCGCCAGCTCATCTGCCTCCCTTAACCTAGTGGGACTTTGAACCTGCCCACCAGTGACATCATCTCCAGGGTGCTGGGTTAAGATGAACAACAATGCCATAGGCTTCTCTCCACTTTCACTTCTGCGCAATACCTCATCCGCCTTTCTCTCTGCCTTATCTTGTCATCTTGAGAATCTCTATAGTCGTTAGCTGTGCCGTTGCAAAGCCTTCTTTGGTTTATCTGCTCCCTTAACCCAGTGAGACTTTGAACGTGCCCACCAATGACATCATTCTGGGGCACTGGATTAAGATAAAAGTGACACCACTGTAGGCTTCTCTCCGCTTTCACTGCTGCTGAAGACCTCAACTGCCTTACCACATGTCTTGTCATCTCGAGGCTCTCTATAGCCGAAGGTGTGCCCTCACAAAGACTTTGCTGGCTCATCTGCTTCCCTTAATCTGGTTGGACTTTGAATCTGCCCATCATCTCCAGTGTGCCAGTTTAAGACAAGAGCATCGACAGTATGCAGCATGCACCACAGGAATGCACTAATGGAGCAGGCCTCTTTGTGCGCCCTTTTATGCCCTTCTTGAGTGCCAAAGCTATTCTTTATCCAGTTTTATTTCCTCCAGCTGAGAAGTGGAAGATCTTCATATGATCCAGTCAATTCAAACAATCACTAGCCAAGGTAGATATGTACATTTAGCCCAATCAGACATTGGAAGTGCAGTCATAAGCTATATTTGTTCTATCCAAATATAATTAATCAATCATCACTTGCTACCTATTGACTTGTAATTTCTGCATTTCTTCTCAATGCTCAATTGATTATGAAAAAGATTTCTCTGATTTATGATATCCTTCAAAGAACAATCCTTCTGTATTTTCTATCACTGAAGCATGGTTAAGAGAAAGTGACAGCATTTTGGTTAACTAGATTGCTTAACGATTATGATGTTCTATCGATATCTAGACCTGGGAGAAGAGATGGTGGTTTAATGATTATTGCCAAAAAGTAACTTAATTGTTCCCTTCCTAATGTTTCTGTTTCACCTCCCTTTGATGATATGTTAGTTAAATCAAAACTTTTTAATCTCTGTTTGGCATACTGTTCCCCGGGTCTCTTAGAATATAACTCTTCACCTCTCATAGAATTGCTGGCAAGTGTCTCCCTTGACCCTTTCTCAACTCTTATTATGGGTCATTTCAGTCTCCATGTAGATGCTTCACATTGTTCCTCAAATTTTCAATATTCAGCTAGAAAAGAGCTCCTAAGTGAATCTATCTAGCAACCGTCATAAATAGCCTCAAAGAATGTGTGGCTTATGAATAAAGCCTGTAATACTTAAGGCTTGGTATAATCATAGGTTGCAGATAGATTTGTTTATGCACCTGCCGGTGCGATAAGGCTGGAGCACAATCACTGTATGCTTAAAGTCACTAGTGAGTGCACTTATCTTAAAAATGCCACGTAGAGAGAGTTGGCTTGCACGGTCCTGAAGTTGCCTCCGACACTAAAGTGTTTCGGAGTGTTGTACTCCTTCCTCAGGGATCTCCAGGTGAGAACGAGCCATCTACATGGATCTGCGTGGAAGATAATACAGCATGAGAGTTCTTTGTATGTCAAACGACTAAAGCAATGTGTATAATGGCGGTCAGAGATGGAAAAAAGAACTTACTCCATGATGTCTGGTCAGTACTTAGCTTTAGAGCGGCGAATGCTTATGCGGTGCACTAGAATGAAGTGACCTGCCAGCGTGCCGTCTCAATTACTGACAGCTCAGGCGTCGAAAAGACGCCGAATTTAAAGAAATTCCATCGACCAAAATGGTCGGAGGAAGTGACGTAAGTATAGCATCGTAGTGTGATCCTTAAAAGGTGATCGACGTCAGGTGGGGATGTCCTTAATTGTGATACCAAATATGGTTGATGACGTGATATGGCGGCCATATTGGCTGGGGGAATACCTGTTTGTTAATACCAAATGTGGTCAATGACGTGGCTGGGGCAGCCATTTTGAAAGAAGTGAGAGAGGAACTCATCCGGGGAGTAGAGCGAACTACCTTAGGGAATGTTTTTGTTCAGATCAGGGAAAACCACTCAACCTTCTCATTGAGTCCTTGAGGTTCAACAGATCGCAAACGAAAAATCCATCGATTCTCTTTAAAATTAAGTAGAGTCGAACGATCTCCCCCTCTCCAATTCGGGGGGATGTGTTCCAAAATGACCCACTTAAAATCCGCAAATGTATGTGGACATGTGATGCAGTGTTGAACTAAAGGTGCTTTTAAATCTTTGGTGTTGATCCTGCTGCGATGTTCTGTCAAACGGGTGCGGATCTTGCGTCTGGTGCGTCCCACGTAGACTCTGTTGCAGGGACATTGGAGAGCATAAATGACAAACGCAGTGTTGCAATTCACTTGAAATTTAATGGGAATCTTAAGACCAGTTTGGGGGTCTTGCCACTGTGTGCCAATGTATGCCTGGGAGCAGACTGAACAATTGTCACATGCTGATTGCCCAGCCCCCTGTGGGTAAAAAGGGGGGACCCTATCGACTGCCCGAACTATCCTTTGTTTGATGTTGGTACCTCGAGAATATGCAAACATAGGAGGGTCTCGGAAAATGGCATGGGGACTGAGTACGTGCCAATTGTTCAAAATTGTTCAAACAGCCATTTTGAACAATTGGCACGTACTCAGTCCCCATGCCATTTTCCGAGACCCTCCTATGTTTGCATATTCTCGAGGTACCAACATCAAACAAAGGATAGTTCGGGCAGTCGATAGGGTCCCCCCTTTTTACCCACAGGGGGCTGGGCAAACAGCATGTGGCAATTGTTCAGTCTGCTCCCAGGCATACATTGGCACACAGTGGCAAGACCCCCAAACTGGTCTTAAGATTCCCATTAAATTTCAAGTGAATTGCAACACTGCGTTTGTCATTTATGCTCTCCAATGTCCCTGCAACAGAGTCTACGTGGGACGCACCAGACGCAAGATCCGCACCCGTTTGACAGAACATCGCAGCAGGATCAACACCAAAGATTTAAAAGCACCTTTAGTTCAACACTGCATCACATGTCCACATACATTTGCGGATTTTAAGTGGGTCATTTTGGAACACATCCCCCCGAATTGGAGAGGGGGAGATCGTTCGACTCTACTTAATTTTAAAGAGAATCGATGGATTTTTCGTTTGCGATCTGTTGAACCTCAAGGACTCAATGAGAAGGTTGAGTGGTTTTCCCTGATCTGAACAAAAACATTCCCTAAGGCAGTTCGCTCTACTCCCCGGATGAGTTCCTCTCTCACTTCTTTCAAAATGGCTGCCCCAGCCACGTCATTGACCACATTTGGTATTAACAAACAGGTATTCCCCCAGCCAATATGGCCGCCATATCACGTCATCAACCATATTTGGTATCACAATTAAGGACATCCCCACCTGACGTCGATCACCTTTTAAGGATCACACTACGATGCTATACTTACGTCACTTCCTCCGACCATTTTGGTCGATGGAATTTCTTTAAATTCGGCGTCTTTTCGACGCCTGAGCTGTCAGTAATTGAGACGGCACGCTGGCAGGTCACTTCATTCTAGTGCACCGCATAAGCATTCGCCGCTCTAAAGCTAAGTACTGACCAGGCATCATGGAGTAAGTTCTTTTTTCCATCTCTGACCGCCATTATACACATTGCTTTAGTCGTTTGACATACAAAGAACTCTCATGCTGTATTATCTTCCACGCAGATCCATGTAGATGGCTCGTTCTCACCTGGAGATCCCTGAGGAAGGAGTACAACACTCCGAAACACTTTAGTGTCGGAGGCAACTTCAGGACTGTGCAAGCCAACTCTCTCTACGTGGCATTTTTAAGATAAGTGCACTCACTAGTGACTTTAAGCATACAGTGATTGTGCTCCAGCCTTATCGCACCGGCAGGTGCATAAACAAATCTATCTGCAACCTATGATTATACCAAGCCTTAAGTATTACAGGCTTTATTCATAAGCCACACATTCTTTGAGGCTATTTATGACGGTTGCTAGATAGATTCACTTAGGAGCTCTTTTCTAGCTGAATATTGAAAATTTGAAGTATTCTGTTTTTCAGCTGTACCTTTTGGGTTTATTGATTTTCACATTGTTCCTCAGCATGTCAGTCTTTTCTAGATTCCATGGATGCCTTAGGCTGGGAGCAAATAATTCATGAACCTACACATTAGATCACAACATCTATATTACCATTCCCATATCATTTCAGCACTGAAATATGTTGCAACCCAATGTGAAGTACCCCCTGAAGCAGCTTTTTTTAAGAGCGAAACATGGCCATATCAACAAGACAATGCACAGACAAGTACTGTCTCACTATGCAATCAAGAGATATTTTGACATCAAGTGGGTTGGTTATCAGTGTCCAGTAAATAAACTTGTTACCTTTCCTCAATATAAAGGGCATTTTTAAGAGATTATGTTTAATGATAAAAGAAAAGAAACAGAGACTTTGCTGAAAAGGATTTTTTTCTAGTGAAGACAGTACAGTTATGTACACTATAAGCACTAAGATGGTAAAGAAACAAACTTTCCAGGTAAGTGCTGGTGCTTTCTGAGGTTTTCCTTTTTCTCCATTAGAGATATTAAGTTGGATTTATTCTAAAGATAAATTTTTTAATCAGATGAGTTGTGTTAAAAAAATAATAAAAACAACAGTAATTAAAATGAGGACACCAGTAAGCTATTGGGTCATAGTTGAATTTGCTTATTTTACTGGGAAATTAGCTTTGGGAAATTATACAGTAACCTTGACAGAATCCGAAGCCAGTGTATCTGGCAAAGCACTGGGAAGAGGTGTTCCCTCTTAGAGCGCCCAGAAATTAAGTTACACTGCTGAACTCTGCAACAATTGCAACGCTTTCAACACATTAGCAGGAAGGCCAATATATAGAGCGCTCTAATAATCTACTGTAGACAAAATCAAAATCTGAACGAATGCTCGAAAATTGGCCGAACTAAATAAAAGCTTTAAACTATGCACCAATTGACGCTTGAAGGACCCAGCGTGAGTAACTGCTTTAATTTGGCGGAATCAATAATCATGCTCTTTACCTGAGAGGAAGATTGCAATGTTATATTATCAACTAGAAAGGAAAGGGGATTACCAGTGGGTCCCCATACTGGAGTACTACCATCTTGTTTTTTTGTGAGGTTCAATGTCATTTTATTATCCTTATAGAAGAATTGGTTGAATGATGCAGTCAAATAATGTTAATGGGAGTTTTAATGGGTGCTTAAAACTAGTTAACATATTTTTTTCTAATTGCATAGAAAGTTCTTCGCATTTCTTATTATTGTGTCCTTTATAGCCAATTTAAAGGCAGGAAGCCATGCTGTGGGAGTAGGTGTAATGTCTGGAAATGTCACTTTGGCTTGCCCTCACTCCATCACCCCAAACACTTCTGTTTAGAGATGCCACTGTGAATACTATTTTCTTAGTGATCTAATCTGTGGCACTCTGTGTTTATATACATAATTCTTGTTAAATTCGGTTGCCCCCTCAGCAGTTGACATTCATTCTAGAATCTCCTTCTCTACCAAGTGCAGGTTTTGGTGACATTCCTTCGAGTAATTTGTGTGCACTATTAAACAGCCAGATCTATTGGCCCCTGTCACATACTGTATTTGCTTGTACTACATGCAGAGTTCTTTCTTTCAACATTGCAACAGGGTCATATCCAGCTTTCCCTTTCAAATTCCTTAAGGAATTATTACGATAATTGTTTAACAATCAACTTCAAACTATTTTTTGTTTGTTCATATACAGCGCTCAACTTCTTTTACTTGTCTTAGGCCTGGATTTATCAAAATGCACTAAATATTGCATGCAATAGGAAAAGGGGTGTGTTTTATGGTAATAGGCAGTTTATTGCAATTTGTGCTAATAACTATTGGGGTAGATTTTTAAAAAAAGCGCGTTCGCATACTTTTGTTGGCGCACCAGGTGCAAACAAAAGTACGCTGGAGTTTATAACATACGCGCGTAGCCGCACGTATCTTATAAAATCCTGGATCGGCGCGTGCAAGGCTGCCAATTTTGGGCAGCCGGCGCACGCCGAGCCGCGCAGCCTGCCTCCGTTCCCTCTGAGGCCGCTCCGAAATCGGAGCGGCCTCGGAGGGAACTCTCTTTCGCCCTCCCCTCACCATCCCCTCCCTTCCCCTACATAACCCATCCCCCCGGCCCTATCTAAACCCCCCCCACACCTTTATCCATGGATTTACGCCTCCTGGAGGGAGACATAAATCCACGCGCGCCAGCGGGCTGCTGGCGCGCCGAGACCCGACCCGGGGGCGGTTCCAGAGGGCGCGGCCATGCCCCTGGAACGCCCCGGCCCAAAACCACGCCCCCGGGCCCGCCCCCGAAACGCCGCAACCCGGCCCCGAAACGCTGCGTCGTTCGGCCCTGCCCCCGACACGCCCCCTTCAGAAAACCCCGGGACCTTCGCGCGTCCCGGGCTCTGCGTGCGCCGGCGGCCTATGGAAAATAGGCGCGCCGGCGAGCAGGGCTTTTAAAATCCGCCCCATTATTATTAGTGAGACGAACAAACAGAACAGTGCTCTCTTGTGAAGATTTGATGTTACCCAGGTAGAGAGTCCATCAAGCTAGGTTGAGAGAACATTGCACAAATCTCATTTTGGGTGAGTTTCCTCACTCCGATGGTCATCAAATCTTCACAAGAGAGCACTGTTCTGTTCGTACGTCTCACTTTGAATGTCAAAGTGGCCCCTAACCCCTACACTAATACCTAAACCTCACCTCGAGTTACTAGGTGGGCCTCCCATTGAGATATAAATACCTACCTAAGGTGAGGGCATTATGGCTAGGTTCTCTCTCTCTCTCTCTCTTCTTATTTGCATCGCACCAAGCGTTATGGTGCTTTCGCATGCATTAAAGTCGTTTTTGCATGCGAAAACGTCATATAGCACTTTGATAAATGACCTCCTTAATTTGGTATCCAAATTCTCAAGAAATGCCCATGCTACTTCCATTCTTTCAAACATCATTTGTTTCCCTACACGTATTAACCTGCATCTGGCAAGAAACTGCAGAGTGAATTTTTTTCACCACTAGCTGCATGCATTAGGGAGAACATTTTTGTATCTCATAGCTTCTCCCCCTGAATAATTTTGGAATATCAGGATCTTAGTTCTTTCATATTTAAGTTTTCTAGTTTTCATGCAAGCTTGCATAATTGTAGATTTATAGGTAAAGTTTAAGATTCTTGCACTCACCGTTCCCTGTTTTTTGGACTAAGGCTTCTCTGTTTTCCTTTTATCTTTAATTAATGTGACAGTCATGTCTTCACCAAGCCCACCAGGTCTGTCACAGCAGTTGATGCTGGGAGGCCTATGAAACGCAACTATTCCTACATGATCATTTCTAAGCCTTACAGTTTCCCTTCATATTTACTTGCCATTCTTTTAAGTATTTCCATGTCTGTTTACAGCTTCTATACTCAGAAATTCTCTATGTAGTTTTTCTCAGTTGCTTTTTTCATATCCCTTCAAATTTTTCATATACCTTTTCAAATTTCCCTTATTCTCGATTTATCTTCCTGCAGCTGCTTTTTTATTTCGGCGATCTGGCCATTTACCCCTTTTGACTTTTTCATATAACCCTGTCAAATTTTCCTATCAGCGCAAGCACCACTGCTGGCACCACTTTACTTATCCAGGGTTCATTAGCAGAAACATGGTTACATAGTAACAAGGTATTGACGGCAGAAAAAGACCAAATGGTCCATCCAGTCTGCCCAGCAAGGTTCTTATGGTAATAACTGCCTCTCTGTGCAGGTTACCCCCACGTTTCTGTTAAGGAAAGTAACTGCAGGTTACCCCCCAAGCCTTATATAATAACAAAGCAACATTTTTACTGGATGAGGAGTCTTCTTGAAAATTCAGACAATGCTCCTTGATTTTGAACTTGGCAGTAGAAGCAGCCCTGTACTTTTCCTCTAACGTCTCTGTATCAGTACCCCAGACTATAAAAGTCGGGCTTCTGTTGAATGTCCTCTGAATCCAATTCCCCCCCCCCCCCCCCCCCGTCAAAGACGAAAGCAATTGCGTCAAAAGCATCAAGGCAGTAGCCCTTTTTTCTGCGGATCTGCTGTTTTGCTCTTGCCAGGTCTCCCCTTATAAGGATAAGCCGATTTCATGACCATATCACTGTTATACATCTTTGGCGCTTCTTTATTTGCGGAGTGTATGTTTTAACATTAATTGCTGTAGCTGTTACTTATGGTGCACATCTTATCCCTCTCAGCACATGGCATGACTATCAGCATAGCTGGGTTTAAAAGGGGTTTGGACAAGTTTCTAAAAGAAAAGTCCATAAACAAGTATTAGCCAGGTAGACTGGGGGAAGCCATCACTTATCCTTGGGAGTGGGCAACAAGAAATCGATCTGTTCTTTGGGATCTACCTTGTCCTTCTTAGAGATATGGATTGCCCTTGGTCTGACCCAGCATGGCACTTCTTATGTTATGAGCTGTTCATTCAAACCCAGTAGAAATCATTTGATCGTTTTTCCACGGATAGTTGTCTATTAGACTCAAAGGACTATATTTTGAAAAGCTTGTACAGCAGCTATACATCAAAAATCAAAATTTGGATAACTGTCATGTTTAATCCTATGTCTACTGAGTTTACATACAGTAAGGTTCTGCCTATAACTTTAACTGTTGACATGACTGATCCAGGTCTTTGGTTTTACTTCAGACGCTCAGCTGTAATTTTTGAAACATTGGCCATGTGAATATAATTCCAAATATGTGTTCAGTCTTACACCAATTATTAAAGTATCTAAGTAGTAATGTGGTTTAGCTGGGAGTTTTTCTGTATCTTTTAAACTTTTCTTGCACCAATCTACACCCACTGGGACTAAAAATAAATGCTTATGTCGTTTGACTGCATTGGTTTTCAAAAATGCCTATGAATTCTTCAAATGTCTTATTAATTCCCACACACTCTTTGCTATCACCATTTCATACTGCAAAAATTTTAATTTATGGATTTGATTCACCCAAATTTGAGACTTGAAACATTTCCAGCAGAAAGTTATTTGTCGATTTTGGAGATTAAAAACAAAATTTCCTATATTAAAAAAATACGCCTCAAATGACCAGGATATCTTGTGAAAAGAATAATCCTTCTTTCTACAGCTTTCTCTGCCACACTGGCTTAGAATTGCATAATGCATTATCATCCGCATGTCCCTCATTATCTATTTCTGATATGTAAAGTTACTTTGGAAGTAATGGAAATTTCATAGTTATGGCTTGGCCTTATGCCAGTTTTGAGCAGAAATGCATATATTGAGTTCTTAGAGCTCTGTGAGGTGAATAAAAGGCGTGTGTACATATGGCTGAATTGTACTGTGTGGGTATGTCTGTGGGGTGTGTGGAGGATCATCTATGTTAGCTCCTCCTCTTGGGAGCACCAAGTCTCTTCTTTCAGGACATAAGGAACATCTTTCTTTTTTTAATTAAATATCTTTCAAATTATCTTTTTTAGTGATAAGTAATACTCCTGTGAGGTTCCTTAAACTAAAAAATAGATAGTTTGTCAATGCATTTGTATGTATACTAAAGGAAGAAAAGAGTACCTCATTCATCTAGACAACTGTAAGTCACAGTCTACAAGTTGGGAGACAATCCATGAAGTATTTTGTGGTGGAATCAGAGGCGGACTGATCATTTGTGCAAGAGGGCATGGCCCGAGGGACCATAGCACTCTCCCCTAGCCTTGGTTAGGGGCCAATAACTCTTATTGCATAGGGGCCCAGATCACTGTCAGTCCACCCCTGGTTGGAATTAATACAGTACACATCATATCACACAAATGAACTTAGCAAAATAAAATAAGTAAAGCCAGAGGGTGAATTGACATAAGTGTTGCATGCATGAGATATTTGCATGCAACACCTCCATTGTATGCAAATATATCTCATGCATATTCATTAAGAATATCCTGAAATCCAGATCTATTTGTGGGATGGACTGAAGGACTGGAATTGCCTACTATTGTTCTACAATCACAGAAAAAACCCCTAATAAATAATGGGTTCGTGGAGAGCGAGGGGAGGGTCCTAAATGTCCACCTTGAAAATATTTACCTTAAAATAGATTTTTTTAAAAGTCAGATATAAATTTGACAAATGTAGAGCTGGTCTCGTAGCTAAGTGACAGTGCTGCCATGCAAAGGACGTGGATTTGATTCCTGATGGAGCGTGGGATTTTGCAGAGGCATTGATCACAGTCCATGGGGGAGGAGGTTCAAGTCATTATGCAGCATCCACACCTACTGGCAGGACTTAGGGCCTGTGATTTCAGATAGGAGCCCTGGTGTATGGTTACTGGCTAAGGACTGTCGCTGCCATGACCGGATTAAATAAACTAAGCGAACCTAAGAACATAAAAAAATGTCGTGTTGGGTCTGGCCAAGGGACCATTGAGCCCAGAATCCTGTCTCTGACAGTAGCCAGTCCAGGTTGTCTGGAAATGCCCAGCTGTTCCCAATAAGAAAATCTGTTTCTGGCCCAAGATGGCGGCGTGAACGGCTACAAGGAAAAACGCTTTGCCGGTAACTATTTCCTGACAGAAATGCCTTCTAAGAGAAAAAGTAAAATACGGGTTTTCCCCCCGGAACCCATTTTACCTGAAGGACAGAAGCAGATAACATCCTTTGCGCCCCCAATGGTGGTAAAAACGGAGGATTTTGTCCCTGCTTCGGTGCCTGGAGAGGGAGCTCTGGCACTGTATGGGGAAACTACGCTCAGCCCTCCAGATTGTCGACCTCCACCACCCCCTGTGCCATGGGAGAGCATGCAAGATGCAGCGCTGAATGATGACATCACCCCCTCAGTAGGGGGAAGCCGAGTTGGAGGAAAGGAGCTGCAACTTTGTTTCTCCTCAAGTATGCTGGCTCCAGCATCAACAAGGGCCATAGAGGAGCTTGAAACATCGCTGTCTCCAGTTGACCCTTGTGATGAAGATAGAAGGATCTTGGCGGCACAAACGGTGGACTCTCCAGGGTTGCCAAAAGCCCATGAAGGGGGTGAGTTTTTTCAGTTGCCCCCTAAGCCAGCTATAGTAACCCTGGATACATTGTGGGACCTGGTTGCTAGCCTTGGACGGCTAGTTAAGGAATGTGAAAATAAATATGTAAAAATGGAAACTGAGATTCAAACCCTCAACCGTTACCTAGGTGGACAAATCAAAGACGTTGATAATAGAATTGAAGAGGTGGAACATAAAACTGAGCACGTTCAATCAGTGAATTGTAAATTAATAAAAGATTATGGGATCCAGTCTGAAAGGCTGGAATCCTTGGAAAATTATATTAAACATCTTAACTTAAGATTCTTAAATTTCCCCTGGGCTCTGGGAGAAGATACCCAAAGCATGCTAAGAAATGTTTTCCTGGAAAACTTGAAATTTGAAGAATCTAAACTTCCTCTGGTTAACAAGGCATATTTCTTAACAAAAGTTAGAAGAAATATTGAAGATAATCGGATGGAAGCTCTTGATAACTTGACACAATTCTTAGAAAATTCTGCTAAGGAGATCTTAGACCAAGGAACATTACTTGTGTCATTTGTGACAGAGAAAGACATTAGTGATGTTATGAGAAAATATTTCCAAAATATTTCTATGGCTTTTTATGGGCAAGTTGTTAAAATATTTCCGGATTTTGCTAGATCCACCCAAACAAGGAGAAGGGAATTTTTGAATATGAGATCACAGATGATAGCTTTCGGTTATACCTTTGTATTGAAATTCCCATGCAGGTGTACAATACGGGGAAAAGATTAAAGTTTTATTTTCACAAAGACAGAACAGCTGAAATCCTTTTTGAATGCCAGGAATTTAAACATCCATCCTGTCTAACAGGTATCCCTAAGATAATCAAGTATTTTGAATACCACTATATCCGTTAAGCCAGTTTTTTCCTTTAATTTTGTTTCCTATGTACTCCCTAAATTTTGTGGGCTGAGTCTCCTCATTTTTGATTATTAAACCTCGTTGAAAAGTATTGTAATGGGAATTCTGTATTTGTGATGTAATGTTAATTTGTTTTCTTACATATCTTTTCTTTTTCTGTAAAGTAAGATGTTTGATTACTTTATGAAAACTAATAAAATATGAATTATAAAAAAAAAAAAAGAAAATCTGTTTCTTGTTGCTTTCTGCAAGAAGAGGAGGAGAAACCAAGGTCTATATGGCTAATAATTATTTATGGAC
Organism: Rhinatrema bivittatum; assembly: GCF_901001135.1. Lineage (NCBI taxonomy): Eukaryota > Metazoa > Chordata > Amphibia > Gymnophiona > Rhinatrematidae > Rhinatrema > Rhinatrema bivittatum. The sequence continues at coordinate 266,723,936 of NC_042621.1, forward strand.
CTGTCCTCCAGAAACCTGTCCAAACCTTTTTTAAACTTAGTTATATTACTAGCTTTAACCACATTTTCTGGCAGCAAGTTCCATAACTTAATTATGAAAAAATTATTTCTTAAATTTCTTTTAAATCTGCTACCTGTTAGCTTCAGTGTGTCTCCTAGTCTTGGTACTATTTGGTAGTGTAAATAACCGCACCCCATTTACCTGTCCCTCCCCACTCATGATCTTATAAACCTCTTTCATATCCCCCCCCTTAGTCATCGCTTCTCCAAGTTAAACTCATAGGGGAGCCGTTCCATCCCCATAACCATTTCTGTTGCCCTTCTAGTTCTGCTGGGAGAGGATGTATAACAGGGGGAAAACCTCCGGCTGCATATCAATGGAGGTCCATGATGTTGGATCCCATCCTCAGTTCTCACCGAGCTCGAAACCCAAAAGGAAAAGGAGGAAACTGCCGGGTCAACAAAACAAACTTTAAAAAAAAATTTTTTTTTACCAATGTAAAATGCTTATAAAAAGGCAAAACCAAACCTGGTACATTGTAGGGAGGACTGTGCTTTCTATTCCTCTCAATACACTCAAATTTTTGCCCTGCTGTTTCTCAGAAAAGCACAGTGCCAGGAAAACGAGGCATAGGGAGATTATATTATTTGCTTAAGTCTTCACCCCTGGACCTTCCATTTTACAGTTTATGATTTTTGAACCACTAGGGCTACAAATCAATCCAAGAAACTCAACTCGGGACACCACTTCTTCACCCCTGCCGCTCCTTCCACCGTGCTTAAAGCAAATGTAAAACGCAGCGAACAGCTCCATACTTATTAGTAGCGACATATTTACCTTTACTGTTCCTGGCAAACAAGAGAAAAAGGCTTCTTGACCTTTAACAATCTATTTATACACCTCCTTCTGTTTGTATGCCTCTCGGAATGTGGCTTCCACATGAAAGGTTTTTTTTATTTTCCTCCCACCTCGCAATACTTTCTGCCTTCTTTTAAATGCATCATATGTTAGTAATGCACAAGCCCTGCAGCTAACTCCTTTATAAAACTTAGACAATTATCTGAAACCACTCAGAATCTTTTGATTTCCCTAACTAGGTGGGGATGTGCATTAAAACAAATGCATTTTTCGAAATGAAAAAGTTGATTTTTCTAATCGTTGCGAATAGAAACATTTTTGGATATTTTTGGTTTGTTGTCAAACATCCCCCAAAAAAGAGAGGGTACCACTCTGGGCTAACTGCCCCTCCTTCCTCCCCCCCCCCCCCCCCCACCACCCCAGGGCTTCTGGGCGTGACCCGGGCTTCCTGAGCTGCACTGTTCTCCCCAGCACCCCACAAATAAGCCAGGGATTCCCAGATCCACCTCACCACTATGGCCAAACAATGGGGCCCTCCCACTCCCTGCCAATATCCCCATCCCCCACTTACTCTTTTCATGGAGATCTCCAGCGAAGAAAGGAGCAGGAATGATCCCCAGTTGTTCCTGTCCTGACCTTTCCGGATGGTCCTTCTGCAATATCACTTATGAAAATGCTGAAAAGGACTGCTCCAAGGACTGATCCCTGTGGAATACCCCTTGGAAGGGGTGAGTGGGTGCCCAGGAGGCTCCAACCCAGGCATGTTTGGGGGGGGGGCCAGGGGTGGGAGGGTCTGGTTATTTGGTGACAGTGGCAGGGCAGCCCAAATAGGATCTAGCTTATTTGTATGGAGAGGGGAGGGTGGAAGGGACCAAGGAAAGCCCGTCAATCCCAGAAGTGGCAGTGGGGAGACTCTGTTTTGTTTTTTTGGGGGGGTTTTGGTTGTTTCTTGAGGTTTTTTAAACCAAAATAAATATAGGGAGGATAACTTTAATACATGACCTAGGAGACCTAGGAGCAATCATCGATAACCGCCTAAACCTTAAATCATTCATAAACCAAACAACCAAGGACTGTTTTCACAAGTTATACATCCTCAAAAGAATCAGACCACTGTTCCACTCACAAGACTTTAGAACAATTCTACAAGCAATAATCTTCTCAAAGCTGGATTATTGTAATTCTATTCTACTAGGTCTCCCTGCCGCTCATACAAAACCCCTTCAGATGGTGCAGAACACAGCCGCCAGAATTCTGACCAACTCCAGAAAATTCGACCACATCACCCCCATCTTGAAAACCCTTCATTGGCTTCCCATTCACTACAGAATCATGTACAAATCTATTACCACCATTTTCAAAGTCATACATCAACTCACACCATTAAATCTACAAATACCATTCAAGAAACACACCTCTGTCAGACCAACTAGAGAATACTACAAAGAATCACTTCATGTTCCAAAAGCCAAAACATTCCAACACAAATCTTTCGAAGACAGAGCTCTATCCACAGCAGGACCGCGCCTATGGAACTCCATCCCTTCAGAGCTTCGCCAGGAACCATGCCTACCTACTTTTAGGAAAAGACTAAAAACCTGGCTTTTCAAAAAAGCCTACCAGAGTTCAGATTGATCCAGGTTCCCTTTCAATCACCAATTGTCACCCCTAACCTCCTTCTTCCCTCTATCCTAGTGTAAACCCCAACATCCCATACCCCACCCCTTCCTTGACTTCATTTAGCCCTCGACATCCTCTAGACACAGATCCTTTATTGCATACTATGTAAATATTCACTGTAAATGCGTTTTACTATGTAAATATTCCTGTCCCTTTTCTCTTTTTTCCTCCTATCCCAGTTGGTAATTTCCTTGTTCATTGTAACTATTATTTTCTGCACCAGTTCAATTACCCTAGTTCTATGTTTATTACACGACTTGTTAAATGTAAACCGACTTGATGCAACCTTTGGTCGTGAAAGCCGGTATAGAAATAAATAAATAAATAAATAAATAAATAAATGTGTGAGCACTCTGACGACCGCATGTAGGTGTGCATGTGCAATTGCTTGTATTTTGTATCATGTGCGCAAATGTGCGGACACTACGTAAAATATGCTTAAATCTGTCCAACAACATGCTTGCATAAGTGGTCTTTGAGATTTACCCGGCTAAGTGGCAGCAAAGCTGCCACTTCCCAGACAAGTCAAAATATATCCGAATAAGTGGCGCAAATCTCCTGTGTGAAAGGATTTGTGCTCCTAATTTTAATCATTTACATGTGGAGATTTAACTCACGTATTTTCCTTAGCACTTGCCGGCTTTTAATTTATTTATTTAGAATTTTATAGTCTGCTTTTTGGCACTTCAAAGTGTACATCAAAGTGGATTACATTCAGGTACTATAGGTACCTCCCTATCCCCACAGGGCTTACAATCTAATTTTGTATCAAGTGTAAATCATCGCATTTTGTAACAATACGCACATGAAAGAAATTACCAGCTTTACCAGTTAGTCCACCAGTTTGCCCAGGCTCTAGATCATCAGGACCCTCCTGGTTCTTCAGCCTGACCCCTCACCCAGTCAGTATCTAGCAGCAAAGAATTTTAATCTCACTTACACCCGATAATTATCAGATGTAAATATGCTCAGGTAACATACATGCGCTCATTGCTCTGGCAGGTTCTAATGTAGCAACTTACATACGTAAATATTGGCCCCTACCCTGGATCGTCCTCGGACCACCCCTTTTTTATATGTGCACATTTACATTCCCGCATCATTACATGCATGTCTACATCAGTGGTTTATAGAATAGCATTTAATGTAGCACTATGGAAATGTTAAGAAGTAGCAGTAGTAATATGTGCTATTTGTGTGTGCATCTGCTAATTTGTACGCGTGCAACTTTTAAAATTCACCTTTAAATGAACTGAAACCTGAATGAAAAAATAAACCGAAATGAAACTATTCCCCTTGCACATCCCTACACTTATGTGAAAGGTGACATTCCAGACTTTTAAAAGACGAAATACCTGGCACTTATTAGAAACTGCTAAATTTTCTAAACCTTTTTCTTTAAAAAAGATTATAAACTCTCCCTGCACATGGCTAGCACTCTTTTCTTAATTAAAGATCTTTTGCAATATTTCATCAGTTAAGCTACAGTTTCTGATTGATTAAACAGGGATAATTGTTATTATATAAACGCTATCATCTGTAGTATGAGAACAATTTTCAAAGCCATTTAGACAGGCAAATAGTGATTTAAACACATAAATTGGCTATATAAAAATTACCTTTCCTCAATATGTCTTAAAGTACATTGTGAGGATAACTTTCTAAACTGCTAGCGTGCACCCAGATACACTTGAGTTTGGGCGCATGCTAGCAGTAATAATTTACTACCATATTTTACAACCTGTGTGCAAACAATATGCACAGATTAAAAGCTACGAGTACATATGGGTGCATACATGTGTATAAACTGAGAACTGCACAAGTTCGGACTTATCTGGAAAAGCAGCAGCACTTATCCGGATAAGTTCTGATTTATCTGGCTAAGTAGCAGCAGTTAGCCAGTAAGTTTGAAAAGTGCTACTTGTCCATCTAAGTAGCACTTTTCAGACTTATCTGTGTATGTAAGATAGCGAGTAAAGTAAAAAAAAAAAAAAAAAGCAATATTTATCTGGATAAGTTCAAATGTATCTGTCCACATAGCAGCAAAGGTGCAACTTAGCTGGATAAGTCAAAATGTAGCTTAATAAGTGTGCAGAAATGATATACCCACGTATTTGTACTTCGAATTTTAAAGGGATATGTGAGTAGATTTTACGCTTGGTATTTAGACACATTTACCTCCATAAGGCAGCTTTTACATGTGTAAGTCAGGGAATTTTCTCACATAGAAATGAAATAACCAGTTTTACCAATTAGTCTATCAGTTTGCACAGTCCATCTGCAGCTCATGAAGATCTTCCTGGTTCTTCAGCCTCAGGTTGCCCCATTTCACTCAGACATCCCCACCCCCACCTGTTAATTTTTTCACTTTTGAGATATTTACAGTCATTTACACCAGATATTGAGCAGGAGAAAATATATGCAAGTAAAAGTTTTACGCATGTCACTTTAGCAGGTTTGTGAGAAAGTGCCCCTAGTTTTTCCCTATAAACCTATGCAGTACAGGCTAGATGCCTGGTCCACCTTAAATCCCCAAAAGGGAGACTGTGGGACCCTGCAGGGCAGGAGGAGTTCAGAGGATGTGACCAGCTAGACGGAAATAAGAATGGAAGCCCATCTGGGATAGAGAGGCTCCATTCCTCCAGGAGTTGGAGCTCCTGAACCACTCTGGGAAGTTGTAAAGAAACTGCAAAGGTAGGCAGTAATTGTAAAGTTTAGTTGCTGTTTGATTTAATAAAGAGAACTTGCATAAGAAAAGGTTAGAATCAACATGCTAACTGCTCCTGCCCAGAGGATATTGTTCAGCCAGTCCTCACATATGGTGTCATTCATAGGATATTTTTCTCTAAACCTGGTACAGAGAAAATCCCAAAGCTTCCAGAAGGAAAGGTGAAAGGTTTGTGTGTGCATAGCCTGCCAGAAGTTTGAAGGCAAACACTGCTGTAGTGTGCACCAGAGCACAGAAAAGTTTGTTTGGAAGAAAGAAATGTTTGTCTGATATGGTGCCTACTAGAAGCAGCTGAAGGCAAAGGATGTGGCTCACAGAGCACACTGAAGTGAAGCAGCACTGCTAGGACTGCAGAGTATAGAGAAAAGAAAAGAGAAGAGTGAAACTGCCTTTACAGCAGAGAACAGTGGTGGGGGCTGGAAAGAAGCAGGTTTAGGTTTTCTGTGGACTAAAGAGACGAGCTCTGTCCAAAGTCAGGAGCTGTATCAAAAGGATAGTAAGAGCTGGTGAGGCAGGTTTTTGTTTTAATTTTTTTCCTTTTTGAAAAAGTGTAGCAGAAAAGAAAAAAAAAAAGCCTACAGTTGTGCATGAGGCTGAAATAGGGCATGGTCTCTCTACAGACTGAAGGGATCACAGTCAGGCCGATTCAGTACGGTGCGCTCAGCTGAGCACACAGTTTAGCACCCGTTTGACAGTGCTTTTCGACACACATCTATTACCCCTTATACTGTAAGATTATACTGTAAGGGGTAATAGCACCTTGAAAACGCATGGCCAAACTCGCGAAAACTAATAGCACTCATCACATGCAAATGCTGTTGATGAGCCTATTAGTTAGTTGCCTAGGATACTGAAAGTAAAATGTCTGGCCAAGCCGCACATTTTACTCTCAGAAATTAATGCCAAAGGCAGGCGTAAAACATAAACAGCACCAGGAAAGCAGAAAAAACTGATTTTCTGTACACTCTCTAACTTACTATCATAGCAATATTAAGTCGGAGGCCCCAAAAATAAAAAAGTTCAAGAAACAATGGGTTCAAAAACTGTTGCTGGTAAAATTAAGCATCAGTTGTCAGACCCACTGACAGCCGGCGCTTCCGCTAATAAGGAGGCGCCAGGGACACGCTAGTGTCCCTAGCACCTCCTTATTAGCGCAGACCCTAATTTAAATACAAAATTGCACACCCAGGAGAGGTGCCTGGGTGCGCGTTGGGAGAGCGGTCGCTCAACACGGAGTGCCGGCTCTCCCGCTCTTTTTAATGAATTGGCCTGTGTGTGTGCACAGGCCTGGTTCTAATAAAATCAGGGTCTGAAGAGAGGGAAAAAAGAGAGAGCAGCACCAGAATGGATGTAATAATGGAATGGATGTAATAAATGATTGCTTCATGGAGCAATTGGTTCAGGAACCAACAAGAGAGGGAGCTATTTTAGATTTAATTCTTAGTGGAACGCAAGATTTGGTGAAAGAAGTAACGGTGGTGGGGCCACTTGGCAACAGTGATCATAACATGATCAAATTTAAACTAATAACTGGAAGGGGGACAATAAGTAAATCTGCAGCTCTAACACTAAATGTTAAAAAGGGAAACTTTGATAAAATGAGGAAAATAGTTAGAAAAAAACTGAAAGGTGCAGCTGCAAAGGTTAAAAGTGTTCAACAGGCTTGGACATTGTTTAAAAATACAATCCTAGAGGCGCAGTCCATATGTATTCCGTGCATTAAGAAAGGTGGAAGGAAGGCAAAACGATTACCGTAATGGTTAAAAGGTGAGGTGAAAGAGGCTATTTTAGCCAAAAAACCATCCTTCAAAAATTGGAAGAAGGATCCATCTGAAGAAAATAGGATAAAACATAAGCATTGTCAAGGTAAGTGTAAAACATTGATAAGACAGGCGAAGAGAGAATTTGAAATGAAGTTGGCCATAGAGGCAAAAACTCATAATAAAAACTTTTTAAAATATATCCAAAGCAAGAAACCTGTGAGGGAGTCAGTTGGACCATTAGATGACAGAGGGGTTAAAGGGGCTCTTAGGGAAGATAAGGCCATTGCAGAAAGACTAAATGAATTATTTGCCTCCGTGTTTACTAATGAGGATGTTGGGGAGATACCAGTTCCAGAGATGGTTTTCAGGGGTAATGACTCAGACGAACTGAACGAAATCACTGTGAACCTGCAAGATGTAGTAGGCCAAATTGACAAACTAAAGAGTAGCAAATCACCTGGACCAGATGGTATGCATCCTAGGGTTCTGAAGGAACTCAAAAATGAAATTTCTGATCTATTAGTTAAAATTTGTAACCTATCATTAAAATCATCCATTGTACCTGAAGACTGGAGGGTGGCCAATGTAACCCCAATATTTAAAAAAGGCTCCAGGGGCGATCCGGGTAACTATAGAACAGTGAGCCTGACTTCAGTGCCGGGAAAAATAGTGGAAACTATTCTCAAGATCAAAATCGTAGAGCATATAGAAAGACATGATTTAATGGGACACAGTCAACATGGATTTACCCAAGGGAAGTTTTGCCTAACAAATCTGCTTCATTTTTTTTGAAGGGGTTAATAAACATGTGGATAAAGGTGAACCGGTAGATGTAGTGTATTTGGATTTTCAGAAGGCGTTTGACAAAGTCCCTCATGAGAGGCTTCTATGAAAACTAAAAAGTCATGGGATAGAAGGCGATGTCCTTTCGTGGATTACAAACTGGTTAAAAGACAGGAAACAGAGAGTAGGATTAAATGGTCAATTTTCTCAGTGGAAAAGGGTAAACAGTGGAGTGCCTCAGGGATCTGTACTTGGACCGGTGCTTTTCAATACATATATAAATGATCTGGAAAGGAATACGATGAGTGAGGTTATCAAATTTGCGGATGATACAAAATTATTCAGAGTAGTTAAATCACAAGCGGATTGTGATACATTACAGGAGGACCTTGCAAGACTGGAAGATTGGGCATCCAAATGGCAGATGAAATTTAATGTGGACAAGTATAAGGTGTTGCATATAGGGAAAAATAACCCTTGCTGTAGTTACACGATGTTAGGTTCCATATTAGGAGCTACCACCCAGGAAAAAGTTCTAGGCATCATAGTGGATAATACTTTAAAATCGTCAGCTCAGTGTGCTGCAGCAGTCAAAAAAGCAAATAGAATGTTAGGAATTATTAGGAAGGGAATGGTTAATAGAACGGAAAATGTCATAATGCCTCTGTATCGCTCCATGGTGAGACCACACCTTGAATACTGTGTACAATTCTGGTCGCGGCATCTCAAAAAAGATATAGTTGCGATGGAGCAGGTACAGAGAAGGGCGACCAAAATGATAAAGGGGATGGAACAGCTCCCCTATGAGGAAAGGCTGAAGAGGTTAGGGCTGTTCAGCTTGGAGAAGAGACGGCTGAGGGGGGATATGATAGAGGTCTTTAAGATCATGAGAGGTCTTGAATGAGTAGATGTGACTCGGTTATTTACACTTTCGAATAATAGAAGGACTAGGGGGCATTCCATGAAGTTAGCATGTAACACATTTAAGACTAATCGGAGAAAATTCTTTTTCACTCAACGCACAATAAAGCTCTGGAATTTGTTGCCAGAGGAGGTGGTTAGTGCAGTTAGTGTAGCTGGGTTCAAAAAAGGTTTGGATAAGTTCTTGGAGGAGAAGTCCATTAATGGCTATTAATCAGTTATACTTAGGGAATAGCCACTGCTATTAATTGCATCAGTAGCATGGGTTCTTCTTAGTGTTTGGGTAATTGCCAGGTTCTTGTGGCCTGGTTTTGGCCTCTGTTGGAAACAGGATGCTGGGCTTGATGGACCCTTGGTCTGACCCAGCATGGCAATTTCTTATGTTCTTATGTTCTTAAGCATGACTGAAGGTGCTTGTAAGTTTGGATTTAGAGCCTCTGCAAAGGAGAAAGGAAGTATCAGGAGATCCTCAGAGAGCCATCTGTCCTGGGATAAGGTTAAAAAGATCCGATAACTGGGGTGGGAGTGGATTATTCTTTACAAATATTCATATAGGGTATGAGAGTATTCGGGGGTGTGAATAAGCACTCATCATTTATCTTGGGGGATTCTGTAACAGAACGATTAGAGCTCCCCTACATAGGTGGGGTTGGGGAGGGAGGGGGGGAATTGGGGAAGTATTCTGTATTATGTATTCATCTTGCTATTGTAATAACTTTGTTACAATGAAAGTTAATAAAAGTATTAATTTAAAAAAAAAAAAAAAAAAAAAAAAAAGATCCTGGAAGCAAATAATGTTCTTCTTGCCAACTCTTACAAAGGGGAACTTACATGGTCTGGGAGCTTAGAAAGCCACCGCAGATGACCCAGCTCATGCCAAAGCAGACCCTGAGGGGCTTGAGCACACAAAGAAGGCCTAGATCCTGCAGGAACTGTGTTGGGAGAAACAGATAGCTTATGATGGAACTTTATAGCCATACCAGGAAGTGGCAACTCAGAGTGCGCGGAAGGGACAGTATAGAGTGGCCTGAGGGATGCAGTGCTGATTGGCCTAGCGCAGACATGGCATGGAAGCCAGATGGAGCCCATGCACCGAGACCCCAGAAGGAGGTTCTGCTGTAACCCTAGAGCAAGGCGTGGCAAAGGCCCAGCAGGAGATGATGCAAGGAACCCAGAGGGAGACGTGGCAAAGACTCCAGAGGGGTGGTGCTGCAGAGAATCTGGAGGAGGAGATCATAGAGAGCCCAGAGGATGTCACTGTGGAGACCCTAGCAAGTGGGGATACAGAGGAGCCAAGAAGTGGCCCTACAAGGGAGACCCATAAAAGAAAAAATGGTGTTCTTTTGAAACTTTAATATACATCACAATAAGTAACTTAAATACATACAACAATACAAATAATCTCACACACTAACCCTAATATTGCACAACCCAACTAGGAATCTATGTGGAACAGTGTCAAATACCTTACTGAAATCCAAGTGCACTACATCTAGTGCTCTCCTCTGATCTAAGTCTCTGGACACCCAGTCAAAGAAATTGATCAGATTCATCTGACAAGACCTCAGATCTTGTAATCCACTAGATTCCAGAAATTGTACTCTCTTCTATTTTAACAGCTATTCCCTTAATTTACTCACCACAGAGGTCAGACTAACAGGTCTGTAGCTCCCAGCCTCCTCTTTACTTCCACTTTTGTGCCAAAGAACTACATCTGTCTATGTCCAGAACTACTCCCAACCTTAAAGAAACATTGAAAAGGTAAGCCAGCTGCTAGAACTTCTCTGAGTTTCCTAAAAACCCTATCACTTTATCTAGATCCTCACAAATTGTTTGAAGTTTACCTCACTTCCAGTCCGTTTTCTGTGTTCCTACTCCTGGGACTTCCTCAGAAATATTTGTTAAGCAACTCTACCTTTTTCTTGTCAGCCTCTATGTATTCTTCCCCTTCACTTTTGAGTCTTACAATGCCACTTTTTCATGTCCTGCTGCCAGACATTGATTCCACACTGGAAGCTTTAATGTTGTCAATCACAAGGAGTCTAGAAAGAACAACTCAAAGATGGTCTCCACTATATTTATCTTGGTGGGGGGAGACTTGAGGCCATCAAAATGGTTCTAGCTGTGCAGATAAATTACATCCCAGGTATGCTCCCTTTCATTTTCCTAAAACATTCTGGGCTCGATATTCAGTGCTAGCCGGGTCAAGGCACTACTTAGCTAGCTAAATTAAATCTGGCTAAGTTAGATGAGCTCTATGGCTGATCTAACTTATCTGATTAACTTAACCGGATAAGAACAAATATCAATACTTATTTGGTTAAGTTAACTGCCCGCCCACAAATTGGCTGACTAAAAGATAACCAGATAAGCCCTTAAGGCAGTCAGTGAATCCCCAGACCTAATCGACTTTTTTTTTTTTTAGCTGCAGCCTGAGAGGTCCAGTGGGGCCACAGTGGACCCCATTCTTCTGTGACACAAAGAGATGGTGAGAACCTGAGAATGTATGTGTGTGAGAGAGAGTCTGTGTGTGCATGTGTGGGTGTGAGTGTGAGGGAGAGAGAGAAGATGATTATGAAAACCTGTATGCATGTGTGATTATGTGTGTTTGAGAGAGGGAGTTTGTGTGAGAGTATGGACGTGTGTTTAACAGAGGAAGTATGTGAGAGATTGAACATGTGTGTGTGTGTGTGTGTGTGTGTGTGTGAGGGAGAGTGTGAGAGCCTGTGTATGTGAGAACATAGGTAGTATGAGAGAGAAAGAGAAAGTGCAAAACAGGAACAGATCCAACAGGAAGTTCAGAAGCATTGCAACAGCAACCAACAATAACCAATCAGAAAAGGAGCCCCACTTCCTGCAGAGACTCTAAGCTAAGCAATATCACAAGATGACACAGGGTGGCAATATAATAAACTTATAATACACTCTGGAGACAGACCAAAATCATTTTGATAAGAACTTTTGATATGATCAGTCCTGCCAACATGGATGAGCAACGTCAGTTAACACACCGTAGACTTGATGATTTTGATAATCTCAATATATTGTCTCAGATCTTGGCATCTGGCAGGCAGCACACCTTCTGGAAGAGCATGTTTGGTTAGCAGATGGGTGTCTCTGTGCTCTTCAGAAAAGAGTCACCAACCACTGTTACCCTTACGTTCTTGGACCAGTAGTTCTCATCCTTGGGCGGTTTCTCCTACTTCCAGAGCTGCATACCATTTCATCAGCTCGAGTGAATGTGGGGTCGGGATGAAGATTCTATTGGCTTTGTTGCATTTTTATGAAAAAAAAAAGGTCCAGGCTGCACCATCCTTCCAGACCTCTCAGTTCCTAGCTGTCTTGCTGCCCAGCTCCCCAGTGGCTTGCGTAAAGTATTTGGCACCAAGGTAGGTGCCAAATACTTGGGCACCCCCCCCAAGGTTCACTTCTCCATCCCCCCTCATGTGATCTCCGGTTCCCCTCTCCCTCACACAGACTCCCTCTCTCTCTTGCACAAACTCTCACACACCCCTGCAAACAGGCTCCCTCCATTTGTCTCTCCCTCTCCCTCACACATATACACCCCTTCACACAGGCTCCCTCTCACCCACATACCTGCACCCTCACACCCATACACACACACCCTTCCCAGTCTCTTACTTACAAACAAACACACACCTACTCCCAATCTCTTACATACATACACACTTACACACGCTTTCCTCTCTTAATCACGTAGGTTCATGTGCAGTCATTCTGGCCCTCTCCCTCTTCAGCTGCCTATCTGGCCACTATCTTTACTGTTCCACCGCTCATGGCCCTGTGGGATGGGCTCTGCTCACGGCCACCAACCTTCCTCTCGATGACACTCTCCTCCCGATTGGCACCCCTACGCTGGCTGTCACCCGGGGCGGACCACAACCCCCCTTCGAATGCCACTGTAGTTCCCTCTCTCTTTTCACACCCAGCCCAGCAGTCTTGCTCTCCCCCTCTTCCCCCTTTCCTCTGTATTAAGGTCAATGATAGTCTAAGAGAGTATGGGAGGCCTCCTGTATTCTCTTAGACTATCACTGATCTTAACACTCATACGCTGCCAGAATAATAAGACTACATTAGCAGGCTGTGTCCAGCCAGCAGCACTTAAATAGTAAGAGCTCTAAGATGGAACTACATCTAACATTCACTCATCTTATGCTTCGTTCACAAAGAACTGTGCATTTTGGCTGCAAGCTCCTAAGGACTCACTTTTGCAGAAGAAATGGGAGCAGATACGTAGGGATATTTGATCCCAGTCCATGCACATGCATTATTCAGAGTAAGAAAACCACTAGAAAGTCTGTACCACCTATGAAGGGTTTTGCATGCACAAAAGAGTCCATGCCTTTTGAAGTGGAGGCTGAGAGAGCACAGAGCAGATTATACGGTATATCCTTCCGCATATCCTACCTCCAAGTCCTGTCCTCAGTCCAGTCCTCCAGCACTTTCCGCACAGGGCCACAAACCGCCTCACATTCACTGTGTCTCTCTCTGACTACTTTCAGAAGCTCCCGGCCATCCTGCACTTGCACTCTGCTTTTCACACGTGGAGAAGGCAGGACCTTGCTTTGAGCCAATTCACTGATTCTGCCCGGTGCTGTGCTGCTCGGCATCTTGTTGTGCAAATGTGCTGCTGCCGTACTGATTGGCCCATAGCTCTGAGGATCCCTTCCCAGTTCCTGCACCTCAGGTTTGGCTAATTGGCTTGCTCCAGTGTGCATGCCTCTGTGTCCCGTGCCTCCCCCTCCCTCTCCACCCCTACTATGCATGTAGGGGAAGGGATGCCTGATGATGGATGCTAAGTTCCTCCTCCTATAGACAAGCCACAAGCAGCTCCATGGCTGGAAAAAAAAGGTCAAGGTTGAAGGCTGGGGCCGGGGATTCCCTGAAGCCCTTGAAGGCCCTGACCGCACGCCACTGGTTGGAACAAGGAGTTTTATCATCTTCTCCAATGGTGAGATAGCTAAGCCTGCAGTAATAACATTGGATACATTGTGCACTGCGGCATTGAATCTGGAGTCAGCTCTTACTAAAAGAATTGATTATGTTTTGGGATCCTTGGGGAACTTGACCCTGCAAGTCAGTGACCACTCGCAGAAGATTTCAACACAAGATGAACAACTTGTGAAGGTGACCGAACAGTGCTCCAATTTCCATGATATAAATTCTAACCCCTCAGACACTTTTGGGAAATGACTCGCCCGCTTCAGTAGTAGCAATAGTTAGGGGTGTGCATTCGGATTGACCGCATTAGTAAAACGCAACTCATATTTTTTTTTTACTTAAAAAATTGATTCGACATAAACGATCGGATTTCCCACATATCGAACATAGATATGTTCGATATGTGGGAAATCGCGATTGTTGAGCCAAAATAAAAATATAAACCCCCTCACCCTCCTTAACCCCCCCCCCCCCCGACTTACCACAACTCCCTGGTGATGGAGCGAGGAGTGAGGACGCCATTTCTGCAATCCTTGGCGAGAAGCATGTGACGTCGGCGGCACGTCGAGTGACGCCGGCGTCACGTGATTCCCGGCTCGTTCGCGCCGGACGGCTCGTTCGGCCCAAAAAGAACTTTTGGCCAGCTTGGGGGGGCCTCCTGACCCCCTCAAGCTGGCCAAAAGTTCTTTTTGGGCCGAACGAGCCGTCCGGCGCGAACGAGCCGGGAATCACGTGGCGCCGCGTCACTCAGACGCGACGTCACGTGATTCCCGGCAAGTTCGCGCCGGACGGCTCGTTCGGCCCAAAAAGAACTTTTGGCCAGCTTCAGGGGGTCAGGAGGCCCCCCCAAGCTGGCCAAAAGTTCTTTTTGGGCCGAACGAGCCGTCCGGCGCGAACTTGCCGGGAATCACGTGACGTCGCGTCTGAGTGACGCGGCGCCACGTGATTCCCGGCTCGTTCGCGCCGGACGGCTCGTTCGGCCCAAAAAGAACTTTTGGCCAGCTTGGGGGGGTCAGGAGGCCCCCCCAAGCTGGCCAAAAGTTCTTTTTGGGCCGAACGAGCCGTCAGGCGCGAACGAGCCGGGAATCACGTGACGCCGCGTCACTCGACGTGCCACCGACGTCACATGCTTCTCGCCAAGGATTGCAGAAATGACGTCCTCACTCCTCGCTCGATCACCAGGGAGTTGTGGTAAGTCTGGGGGGGGGATTAAGGAGGGTGAGGGGGTTTAATTTTTTTTTTTGCACATATGTACATATACCCAACTCATTGGATTTTTTTTATGTCCATATTGGCCGCAAGTGGGACCCCCTTTCGGACATAAAAAATATGAACATAAAATTTTGCTCTGCACATCCCTAGCAATAGTAAGCAATGGGATTTCTGTTGGTAGGTAGTGAGTCACTGTAGGATGTTACCCAAAGTGAAGACTGATAGAGAAAAATATTGTTCTTATTGGATCTTCTCAAAGGAAACAATGGACTGAACCTACACGGGCAGTCTCCCAGGGTTAGAGAGGAAAGATCGAGTCTTGAAAGTAATAATCAAATGGATTACAATTGCATTAAATCTAACTTTAGGTATTCAGTTTTATTTAACATCCTGAAAATACTTGCAGAATTATCAATAAATTTGCATTAACAGTGTCAACATCAACATTTGACACTTTTCTCTTTTGCTTGTATAGGTACCAGTATAAACCTAAGAAAAGAATCAGTTCTTGCAACTAGTTGAAGTATTCATCAGATAAGTACTTGTTACTAAAAGAAACTTTAATTTCTCTAAATGCACTTGTTTGACGACTAAACCTTTAAAGAATTTAAGTCTTTGTGTCCATATTTGTTCTCCAGGTCTGTGTAATACTGCTGTTTCTTAGGTGAATGGTATTAAACTGTCTATTCTCCTGTTTGTCTGTGTCTGTGGTTTTTTGACTTTCTTCCTCTCTCGGTCTTTTTTCTGTGCGAGTTCTGCACCACTCCGTACGTGTTTTCTCTCTCCTTTTTTGATGATATTGCAGCAGAACTAGTAGTGGGTGCTGGTATCTCAGTCTCTTTCTTGTACAATGTTTCAGGCTGTGATAGTGTCTGAGCTCTGATTTGGCAGTCTAGCTAGACTGTGAGTTGGTTCCGTGATGTATACACTTAGCTGGATCCACTGCGTTCTCGCTGGTCCTCGTCCCCTCCACCGGAGCTGGCGAAATGCTGGTAGCGAGCGCAGTTTAAGGAACCAAATGGAGCTCCTTCTCCAAGGTCTGCGTGGGGAACATCATCTCCTGGCTTGCTTCTGGACCTGTCTAAACTGTAACTAAAATAATAGAGTGTTCCTCCAATACTCTATCCCCGCTTATCTTCCGAAGATGTACTAGACGGGAGTTCCCTAAATGTATGTCCATGAAGGCTTGTTGGAACTTGGCTAGCTAATTTTGTATATTTAAAAAAAAAAAAAAAAAAACAACCAATAATTATATTTCCCTACTCTCACTAGAGCACAAAGGAAATTTGAGAATCAATGTGAGAGAAATAAAACCCTCCCACTCACACATTTTCCTTTCTACTTACAATTCGGGCGCACTCACTCACTTTGTCTTAACTACTGCAGTTGCTGAATATATGAGGACCATGTGGGGTTTGTAAATGCTCCTTTTGAATGCTCTGCTAGTGGCAGACCTCTGTTGCCAGCTCTCTATGCGGGATGTCACAGAATTGTAAGCACAATCAACATTTTATCCCTTTTCCACACCAGCTGTGCAGTCTCCTCCTTGTTATCCAGGATTATTCTTAGATACAGAATTATTCTAAAATCCACTCTGCAACTTATTACACAGGTTTCAGTATTAAGGAATCTGGCATCAGATTCCTGTGATCCCTTTCACAGAGGTTTCTCCCCTTATTTATGATTTGTTTCCTTTCAGGGACAATTTCTATTTAACCCTTACAGCTGTAAAGTATTTAGGTACAGGATACATCTCAGATTTTATTCCAATGAAAATGAGAGTTTAGCAACAAATCCACCTCATAACAAACTCTCTCTCTGTCTCTCAGTCACTGTCCATCAAAGGCTGACTTCAAGTCTAAAGTGTTGTCCAAACTTATAACCAAGTAATTGGCTTTCCTGAATCAATTTCTTACCATTGACTCCAGTTTAAAAAACACAGTTTTTTTGCTAAACTCCCACATTCACACAAAACTCTTCCACAGAATGATATGCCTGTCCTCTGTGTGCTAAAATCTGTGGTTTTCCGGCACTTTAGAGCAGTCTCCGAGGGAGATAAGGTTTGGCGTCTTCTGCTCCCTCACTTGATCAAAGCCAGACTGACTGACTTCCCAACTGCCATCCTTGAGTGAGATCAGGGCCGGTGCAAGGACATTAGGCACCCTAGGTGGACCTTACAGACTGACACCCCCCACCCCTAATCGACTTCCCCACTGACAGTTTAAAATTATGCATTTATAGCAATAGATTTTACATGAAAAAGGACACTCTAAGGTAAAAATATGCTATACATGTTATTGTGATAATTACATGCACTGCTGTGGTGCCAACAAAAAAACAGGGAAAAAAAAGAGACTTGGAACCTATATGGTATTAAGATATTGTAAAATGTTGAGTGTGGGCTTGGTTCTCCCATACCAAAACAGCACTAAATGCCAGCTCTCAGTCAGTGACAGCCCTACCTATGAAAAGGCACACTGTAAATATTACAGCAGGCTAAAAAGCACCCATACACCTCCTATCAGATACCTACACAGAAACTACTGTGTAGGTACACCTCACCTCACCGTAGAACACCTCACCTCAGTCACACATGCAAAACACAAACAGACCCTCACCGAATACAGAATAAAGACACCATAAAGTTTAGATAGAAATGTGCAGACAAAAACTGAACTGTAAATCATCACATGGAATGACGGTATAGAAAAGTTAAAATAAATAAATAAAAATAAGCCAGACTATATGGTGTAACAATAGAAAAACAGAAATATCACCATTCCTCATAAAACATCAAACAATAAATCAAGAAATATAAATCATCAATCGTAATTGTAAAATCATACTAATAAAATGATATTTCTAAATAGCTGACAGTGGTGACAATGTACAAACTGCCTCCTCTCTGTTACGTCGGCCGGCCACGGAACTCACGACTGACCGTCCTCACCTAGCCCTCAGCCCTTCTGAGGGCGGGCCCCAGTCTCTCCGTTGCCCCTTTGTGCCCAAGACGTGGCTGAGATGCCGCCACCGGGCCACACCACGGCTGAGACGCCGCCACCATTGGCCTCTTCCCTTCTGGGTTTCTTAGGCACGTACGCGCGCCCTCTGAGTGATTTAAAGGGCTCACGGCGCACTACGGCTGCCGGCCTCTCTCGAAAACGTCACTTGTTAAGACCTATTTAAGGCAAGCTCTGGCAGTCAGAGCTTGCCTTTGGAACGGGTTCCTTCGCTCCTAGTTGCTTCCTGGCCTTTCTTCAAGTACCTGACTACTGCTACTATTGGACTGCCGTCTCAAGTGTTGACCTCTGCTTTGCCTGACCACATCATTGATCCTCTCCAAGCGCTGACCTCTGCTTTGCCAGACTTCGTCATTGGTTCCCTCTACGTCCTAGACTTGGTCTATTCAGGCTTCGGCCTGTTTTTGCTCGGGTTACCCCTGTCTGCCTTCGTTCCTTTGGTGCCCAAGTCTCTGGGACACTACCTTGTCCAGTATAAGACTGTACCATCTCTCCTGCTGTCTCTGGGCTGACTTCAAGCTCCTCCTCGACAACAACATATGGAGGCCCACCTAAGTCCAGCTGGCCCCGGCACCCAAAGGCTCAACCCGCGAGGAACAAGGGCTGGTATTGGTGAAGCACCAGCTGGCTTCCATTCATCAGCCCACTCCGCCTGCCGATAGTGGGGACCCGTAGGTCCTTGCCTATGGGTTGCGTCAACCCCACCTTGGCCCAAGGGTCCACCTCTGGCGCAACACTCTCCTCTCTTACATACACACTCTCCAATACACACACATTCTTATTCACACATGTTCATACATGCACTTTCTCTCTGCCACACCCTCTCTCTTTCCCATATGCTCTCATACACACATGCTCTCTCTCTCCTCCACATGCTGTCCCACACACATGCTCTCCACATAATAACACACAATGCTCTCTCTACCCCATATAATCACACACACAAATACATGCTCTCTTTCCTCCAAATGATCTCACACACAGGCTCTCACACAACCCCTTCTCTCTCCCACATGCTCTCCCACACACATGTTCTCATACACATGCTCTCTCTCTCCCATCACACACACATGCTCGCTCTCTCTAGCCCTCACATGATCACATACACAAATACATGCTCACTTCCCCACATGTTTACAAACATATGCTGTCTCTCCACATACACATGCTCTCTCTCTCTCCTCTACATGCTCACACACACACACTGATACATTAACTTTCATATACTCACACACACACTCTTTTTTTCTCTCCCCAGAATATGAAAGTAGTAGAAGCAGCTTTCTTCTTCACTTCTCACTTCATCAGAAGGTCTCCTCTATTCATTGTGGAAAGGACGTGGCTCCTTTTTTTTGGCTGGGTCCATGCTTCTCTTTGGCCATGCAGCCCAGCCCCTGCTCTACTTTTGCCATGAGGCCCAACCTACCACTGCTTCACCTCTCTTCAGTTGCGCTGCTCAACCTGCCACTGCTCCTCCTCTCTTTGGCTACTTGGCCCAGACTGCTGCAACTCCACCTCTGTTCAGCTGCGTGGCCCAGCCTGCTGCTGCTCTTCCTCTCTTCAGCCATGAGGCCCAGCCTGCTGCAGCTCCACCACTCTTCAGACATATGGCCTGACCTGCCACTGCTCCTCTTCTTGTCAGTCATGTGGCCCAGCCTGCCACAGCTCCGCTGCTCTTAAGATGCATGACTTGACCTGCTTCTGCTCCTCCTCTATTCAGCCACATGGCCCAGCCTGCTACAGCTCCACTGCTCTTCAGACGCACGGTCTGACCTGCCACTGTTCCTCCTCTCATCAGCCACATGGCCCAGCCTGCCTCAGCTCTGCCGCTCTTAAGATGCACGGCCTGACCTGCTGCTGCTCCTCCTTTCTTCAGCTGTGTGGCCCAGTCTGTCACAGCTCCAGAACTCTTCGGCCGGGCGGCCTTCTCCTACTTCTGGATACCATGGAGGTTTTTTTCTTCTGGCACAGCGGGGCCAGGGAAGAAGGAAGCCCAAACACTGTGGGTCAGTGAAAGCAGTAGGCAGCTGCCCCCCAAATCTGTGGTGCCCTAGGCGGCCGCCTAGTTTGTCTGGTACTTCCACAATCCCTGAGTGAGATCAGTACTCTAAGGATGACCTTAGCTTAAATAGTTCCCAAGGGCGCTTTAGAGCAAATTTTAAGCTGCATTTGGCTCATAAACACCCCCTTCTTTGTATGAAGTTATATGCTTGTGGGAATTTTTGAGCCTAATTACACATCTGAATAGGATCTGGATTACTTGATTAGTGGAGAACTCAAATGTGCTATTTTACCAGCATCTTTACAGTACCTCTTCAGCATGTGCACACAAGGAGGTGGGGTCTAGCTCATTTACATACACACTGGCGGGAACTTTCCTCAGCATTTCCCAGTGTCACAGGCCCCAACTATAGAAAAAAAAACAAAAAACTTCATATGACACCATAATAAAATGTAACACTTTCTTTACAAATTTCTCCCACAATAAAAATATGTAGAGAGTCCCCCAGTACTCCTTTGGGTTCAGTGGTGTTTTATTACAGAATTCCCTATCTTTTGAGTCCTTTTTCACAGCTTACACACCTTTCAATATTTAAACTCTCTCAACCTCCATTAGTGCCTGCTAGGACTATTTATGAAAGGTGGGGCACTCACTGGAAATGAGGCAGTAATTGGGATCCATTCTGGGACCCCAGAACATCATTGGCCACCTATGCCTGACCTTTGTTTTGCCACAATTTTTACTTTTAAGGGAGTTCTGTGCCCTTCATACACCGGATCAGATGACCCGCACCCGAACCCTTCAAAATGATGTGGGGGCGCATGCTGCCTTCCCCCATCCAGAATCAGGGGCTATAATTTAATTTTGCCACTCTGTTCTTTTTATTTTTAGCTTTTAAAATTGCCCCATTCTTATTACGAAACCGGAAGTGCCTCACTGGGTCATGGCCCAGCTCTTTTCAGCGCCAGGGACTTTCCCCACCTGTCCCTAACGCAAGATACTGCCTCCCTTCGGCAGCGGCAGTGTCCCCACTGCTGCCACTGGGACACTGACAGCTCTGAGGCATTCTCCTTCTGCCGTGATGCTCACGGCCTCTCAATGCCACTCAATGCCGGCTTCTCCCAACAACCACGAGGCAGGAAATTCCCATGGCTACTTGAAACAGCTGAGCGCCCGGCTTCCTCCTCTCTTTACCGTGATGATCACGGCACAGCCGTGCAGCTCTTCTCTGCTGGCACTTGCCAGCTGCTGTTCCTGCAAGACTTCAGGGAGCAGGTACTTTATTAAAAAAAAAAAATTATCCCTCCATTCTTCTTTAAATTTTAACCTCTGGTTACAAAATGCTTCCTTGATAAATGACAATCAGTTGCTATACAAGAAAGCTGATATTTTTTTTAATTTCCCACATTGTTCATTGATTAATCCTCAAGAGATGATTAGACAATCTATTTAGACTTTCTAAAAATTCCCAAGGAGGCTATTCCTGAGATTGTTAAGGCATATTATCTTTCTGAGCCTAGATCTAAAAATGTTCAGTTGTTAGCTGATCCTGTAGGAAAGTCCAAAGAGTTTTTGGATTTGACTCAATTTTTAGAAAAATCAGATTCAATTATCCAGGATAGAGCAACTTTGTTGGTAACTTTTGCTCATATGACAAGCAGTGGACATTATGATTATTTTTTCGGTTTAAGGAAACTTCCTTTCTGGGGCACAGGATTGCTATATTTCCTGATGTGGTCAGAGAGAGACAAGCTAGGAGAAGGTTGTTCCTGATTAAAAAATCTAGGATGTTAGCTCTGGGTGCTACTTTTCTTCTGAAATTTCCCTGCAGGTGTCTTACCAATCTGCAGAGAAATAGTTGTAACCTTTTTCTTGAAGGTGAAATCTAACCTTCCAGGGCACACAAAATAATTTGTATACATCTGGGGCTGGGGCGAGTCCTTTCTGTGGAGGGAAGCTAGTGCTTGTGGCCCAGGTGGTGAGGTAAATCCCTTTTCTGTGTGCAGTTGAGTACTGTGGTGCTGATGCTTGGTGGGGGCAAAGAACACAGGACATAGGCCTGGGTGTTCAAATAATAAAAGTTTACTGATTTCTTCAGATGTAATCAAGTTCAAGGTGAAATAAGTAGCTTTACAGATGAGTGTGTAAGTGCTGGTGACTCAGGTTCCTGGGGAATTCTTAACTCTCCTGGAATGAGAACTTCAGGGTCCCCTACTCTGGAGGGATCCTACACTGCAGTCCTACCTGTGTTCCAGTAGTCTTCAAACAGTTATGCAGCCTGCACCTGTGTCCCAGGGGGAAGATCCTGTAGAGAGTCTTCAATACCAGAAATCAGGCACCTTGCCAAATCTCCAAGTGAGAGGAGGGGTGACAAAAAGTCCTCCTCTCAACCAAAAGAGAAGACTTCACTAAACTGCCCAAAACGTTCTGGGCTTATCACTGTCACTGCAGCTCTTCTCTGGCTCTAGAAGGGTGCAGGAAGATCTTCAGTGACCAGGCCTCTAGATCTGCAACCCAGCAAAACAATCCTTAAAGTAGTCAAACATCCTAATAAAGTCTTTTCCTCAAACTGGAGGCAGATCCAACCTGGCAGGGAGTGCACAGGAAGGAATAATCCCCCAAAATATACTGAGTGAGGGCTGTAGGCCTCACCGAAAAAGAAACCACGCAAAAAGAGCTCCTCCTCAATCCTCACTCCTCAAACTCTGAACTCAAATGCCATGCCTGATCTAGCCCTAGTCCCTAGTTATAAACATGGTCCACCCACTCAGTGGCCTCAAGAGGCGGAGCTGCCAAATGGTATTCCCTCTAGCTGGTTGTCATCATTAGGGGCTCGGTGACATCTAGTGGCCAACCTGTGTGAGTGCCACATAGTTATTTGTTTTATGATCCCATTCAGGTCGATACAGTAACGTTCAGTTAAAGATTCCCCGTCTGTAACGTGCTGGGAGCGCACAATACAGACGAGTAAGGCGGTCCAGCAATACAGTCTCCAGTTTCACGTGTCCTTAGCGCTTCCTAAAATAAACACATAACCCTTTCCGCACCCAGCATGTAAATGAACGAAAAAGCTGTATAATGAAGGAATTAGCTATTCCCCTCCGATACGGGCGCTGATATTATCTCCTCAGTAACCCACTGTTCTGCCGCGGCCTTAACGTGCTAGTTTATTTATTTATTTATTTATTTATTTTATTTAAAAACTTTTATATACCGGTATTAGTATGCATACATCATACCGGTTTACAATGTAACTTTAAAGGTAGAAATTACAATGAACAGGGAGGGCGAACAAGGAGGAGTATACAAAGAGCAGGAGGTGGAGGAATTAAAGCAATAAATAAAAACTGCAACGGACTATTTACAGGAATATACAAGGCGTAGGCAAGATACTTGCAGAAGTCGGTGTACTTAATCAGGGTAGGCTTGTCGGAAGAGCCATGTTTTAAGTTTTTTTCTGAACTTGGCGTAACATGGCTCTAGCCTGAGAGTGGTAGGGAGGGTGTTCCATTGTTTAGGGCCTGCAATGGATAGTGCACGGTCCCTAGTAGAGGAGAGGTGGGCTTTTTCAAAGGGGGAATGGAGAGGGTGCCTTTGTTGACAGTGCGAGTGGGTCGTTCAGTGCGTATAGGACGAAAGGGTTCATCCAACCAATTGGAATTGTGCGAGTGGATGGACTTGTGCACTATGGTTAGAATTTTGAAGAGAATTCGGGATGCGATGGGGAGCCAGTGGAGTTCTTTGAGTATTGGGGTAATGTGATCAGCTTTCCTTGAGTTGGTGATGACCCTGGCGATGGCATTCTGGAGCATTTGTAAGGGCTTGGTGGTGGAGGAGGGTAGGCCAAGGAAGAGGGCATTACAGTAGTCCAGCTTTGAGGAAAGGGTGGCTTGGACGACGGTGCAGAAGTCATGATAGTGGAGGAGGGGTCTGAGTTTCTTCAGGATGTGAAGCTTGAAGAAACCTTCTTTGAGGATGGAGTTGATCTGTTTTTTGAGATTGAGTTGTTGATCTATGATAACCCCAAGGCTAGTTTACCGCCTCCCCCTAGTAGGAGTTAGTGTAGTGTAGTGTAGTGTAAAAAACATTGCTTACCCGCCCTGGTCCCCGGTCCAGCCGTCCGGTCCAGCCCCTGTCCGGTCTCCTGCAGCCCCATTCGGTCTCCTCCTCCCAAAGCAAAAAAAAAAACCCAAAAACGAAAAAATAGCAAGGCTCGGGCCTGCTACGGTAGTCCCTTCTCCCTTCCTCCCGATTTCGCGGGTAAGCGGCAGCGGGGGGGGCAGCGGGATCCGGGGGCAGCGGGGGGGGGGGGGGGGCAGCAAAGAAGCAAAAAAAGCGGCATCCGGGATCCGGGGGCAGCAGCGGCAGCGGGGGGGCAGCGGGATCCGGGGGCGGCAGCGGGGGGGGGGGGGCAGCAAAAAATGCGGGATCTGGGGGCAGCAGCGGCAGCGGGGGGGGGGCAGCGGGATCCGGGGGCGGCAGCGAGATCCGGGGGGGCGAGTAGGAGGCGGCGTGTTCGATCGGGCGGGCGGGTAGGTGGCAAAAAAAAGATGGCCGCCTGCACGGGGGGAAGCGTGCAATTGGCCGCCAAACGCTGGCGGCCAATTGCACGCTTCCCCCCGGATCCCGCTGCCCCCCCCGCTGTCGCTGCTGCCCCCGGATCCCGCTGCCCTCCCCGCTGCCGCTGCTGCCCCCGGATCCCGGATGCCGCTTTTTTTGCTTCTCGCTGCTGCCGCCCCTGGATCCTGCTGCCGCTGCCGGACCCCCCGGATCCCGCTGCCGTTCCCCCCCTGCTGCCGCTGCTACCTACCCGCCGCTCCCAGATCCTGCTGCCGCCCCGGATCCCGCTGCCCCCCCGCTGCCGCTGCTGCCCCCGGATCTCGGATGCCGCTTTTTTTGCTTCTCGCCGCCGCCTGCCCGCCCGCCCACCGGCCACCTGGACCCACGGCCCTCCGACAGGTATTTAAAAATTTTTTTTATTTTTTATATAACACACAGGTTTTTGGTTTTTTGTTTTTTTACACTTTTTACACTTCCTGGTGCCTGTCATTTCAAATGTCATTTGAAATGACAGGTACCAGCGCACCCAGGTTACTGTATAGGCGCTGTATTAAGCGCCTATACAGTAAAATGGGTTGCGCGGGCATAACCCTTCCCTAACGCTTCACAGCCTCGGCATGCATTTGCATGCGATTAGAAGAGAGTATCAGGCGCTAGGTCTAGAGAACTGTGCGTGCGGGGAGGAAGGGTGCGCCTGACACTGCCGCACTGTTTTTACCGCGGCCTTACTGTATCGACCCGTCAGTTAGAAAATTTCTGGCAAAATAGAAGTCTTGCAGGTACTGCTGCCATTGCACAATGATCCTAGGATAAGCCTATGTGAGTAATATAACTGGTTTTCTTTTTCTTTATGCATTTCTTTCTGGATGTCTCGCCCAGTAATGTGGTTTAAAATGGACATGGATAATGTTTTCCTTCTGCTACTTTGTGGTTGTTATTTTCTTTTCTTTTATCTCTTATGATGCATTTCTTAATTCAAGATTGTTTTCTTGAAATGATGTTATTATAAACTATTAAAGAAAGAAATAAAAAAGAAAAATGATACCAATCACCTGGAAGACTGCGCCAGAGTGACATCACTTCAGCATCTTCCCCTGGAGTAGACAGTGCTAATTTGATGTATGACAGTACATGAAAATGGCAACATCCACACCAGTGGAAGGCAGTGAAGTGGCCTCCAAGTAGATGGCATCATTTTTTCAAGAACAGGAGATGGAGAAGAAGCCTGGAGGCCAGGCCCTAGGCCTTGGTACCATGACCAGACTTCAGAGCCAGGTCTCAGGACAGGCTCTGGTTCCAGAACCAAGCCTCGATGTGCTGGGTCCTAGCACCAGGAATAGGCCTCAATGCCGGGCCTTTATGCTGGGACCAGACCTTGGTGCCAGGCCTAGGCCTCAGTTATGGGCCTGGCTGAGGTCTAGGCCTTGGCACAAGGACCAGGCTTCAGGGCCAGGCCCCTTGCCAGGCCTAGGTCGGTGCTGAGACCAGGCCTTAGAGGCAGGCCCTAGTGCCAGGCTTAGGCTTTGGTGTTGGGACCCTTTTCCCTTCTTTCCTCCAGCAAGTACATTTTGAGTGTCTCAAACCTTTCTTTGTAGCATTTATATTGCAGGTCCACATGGATAATTTTAGTAGCCCTTCTGTGAATCACTTCAATATCATAGAATTTGGCGGGTATTTTTTTGTCATTTACTGTATAAGGAGAGCCAAAGTCTTGCAGAAGACTTCATGAAAGGGCTGAGAATTGAAACTATGCTCTGCTAAAGTCTTGGGACTATGCTTCTAGCCACCCTACAATGGGGAGAAATGGGATTAAATTGGGAACTGGTAGAGGACTGAACTATCTTAAATCTGATACATCTGAGTAACTGCAAAAATCCGAGTAGTTGGAGTAACTAGGAAAAGAAGGACGTCCAGTGTTAAGTGTGCTTCCAAAGGAATTAAGAGCCTTTGCCAAAAGAGTGAGGTCACAGGTTTATTAAACTTTCTGCTGTCCCATTATTTATTGACTTTATTTAAATGCTGAATTGAGAGCTGTAAATCTTCAGTCATCTAATCAACTATCAGCAAAAGAAGCTGGAAACCACATTGCTTCTCAGAGTGCTTTTTGAATATCAGAGACTGTAATTATTATCTATGCTGGTTACAAGGATGAAAAGGGGCTCATACAGTACAGGGACTACTGCGAAAGGACCTTGGAATTATTACCCGTCCACACTGGGAGTCCCAGATCTCAGAATGTAAATGCTATCCATGGCTAGACTGAGGGATTGAAGAGGAACTGTGAGCAGAAGGGTCCATTTCTCTTTCCTATGTGCCCCGGATGCCAGTTAAAGGATCCGTCCGGTTCAGGGGCAACATAACTATATGTAAAACAGATTTCCATGTTTTTATCAGACTTGTGTTTACATGGTTTGAATAAGAATTAATGAAAGAAGTCCAGTGCCATTAGCAAACATCTGTGCGGTCAGGTCTTCATATTACAGATTGCCTGTAGGAAGATTTTACTTTGGGATTAAATCTTTATTTAATCTTGAAGAGGAAATAAATCCATTTCTATACTAATCCACACTAAAACGTAAGAAACATAAGAACTTAAGAACATAAAGAAATTGCTATACTGGGTCAGACCAAGAGTCCAACAGTGGCCAATCCAGGCTACAAGTACCTGGCAAGTACCCAAATGCTAAGTAGATACAATGCTACTGATACCAATAATAGCAGTGGCTATTCCTTAAGTCAACTAAATTAATAGCAGGTAATGGACTTCTCCTCCAAGAACTTATACAAACCTTTTTTAAACCCAGCTACACTAACTGCACTAACCACATCCTCTGGCAACAAATTCCAGTGCTTAATTGTGCGTTGAGTGAAAAAGAATTTTCTCTGGTTAGTTTTAAATGTGCTACTTGCTAAGTTCATGGAGTTCCCCTAGTCCTTCTATTATCCGAAAGAGTAAATAACTGATTCACATTTACCCAATCTAAACCTCTCATGATTTTAAAGACCTCTATCATATCCCCCCTCAGCCGTCTCTTCTCCAAGATGAACAGTCCTAACCTCTTTAGCCTTTCCTCATAGGGGAGCTGTTCCATTCCCTTTATCATTTTGGTCACCTTCTCTGTACCTTCTCCAGTGCAACTATATCTTTTTTGAGATGCGGCGACCAGAATTGTACAGATTACTCAAGGTACGATCTCATCATGGAGTGAAACAGAGGCATTATGACATTTTCCATTTTATTCACCATTCCTTTCCTAATAATTCCTAACATTCTGTTTGCTTTTTTGACTGCCACAGCACACTGAGCTGACGATTT
The DNA here is from genome assembly GCF_901001135.1 of Rhinatrema bivittatum. NCBI lineage: Eukaryota > Metazoa > Chordata > Amphibia > Gymnophiona > Rhinatrematidae > Rhinatrema > Rhinatrema bivittatum. The sequence goes on from NC_042621.1 coordinate 266,751,741, forward strand.
AAATGTATTATCCATATCCACTATGACACCTAGATCTTTTTCCTGGTTGGTAGCTCTAATATAAGTATAGCCTTAAGCTATTTAATTGTTTAATTACTCTTGAAACTGTTATTTGTAAAGCTCGTTGCTAACTCCTTATTGTTATCTTATTGTTTACTTACTGCTTAAACCGTTTTAATGTAAAGCCTGTTGCTAATATTAATGTTTACTGTAAACCGAGGTGATGTATAACTATACGTACCGCGGTATATAAAAATCAATAAATAAATAAATAATATGGAACCTAACATTGTGTAATTACAGCATGGGTTATTTTTCCCTATATGTATCACCCTGCACTTGTTCACTTTAAATTTCATCTGCCATTTAGATGCCCAATCTTCCAGTCTAGCAAGGTCCTCCTGCAATTTATCACAATTTGCTTGTAATTTAACTACTCTGAATAATTTTGTATCATATGCAAATTTGATTACCTTACTTGTCATATTCTTTTCTAGATCATTTATAAATATATTGAAAAGCACCGGTCCAAGTACAGGTCCCTGAGGCACTCCACTGTTTACCCTTTTCCACTGAGAAAATTGACCATTTAATCCTACTCTGTTTCCTGTCTTTTAACCAGTTTGTAATCGATGAAAGCACATCACCTCCTATCCCATGACTTTTTAGTTTTCTTAAAAGCCTCTCATGAGGGACTTTGTAGGATGCCTTCTGAAAATCCAAATACACTATATCTACTGGTTCATATTTATCCACATTTTTATTATCCCCTTCAAAAAATGAAGCGGAACAAGAAAAAGAAAAACTTTTTAAAAAATTCTTTGCAGTAAAAGATATATTATTCTGTGGACATCGAATCCAAATCTTTCCTGATGTGGCTCGTGCCACTCAGGTAAGGAGGAGGATTTTTTTGACCTTAAAGCCTAGAGTGTTAGCAATAGGCGCTACATTTTTTCTGAAATTTCCCTCTTTGTGTTTATTGAATTATAAAGGAAAGAGATATGGATTTTTAGATCCAACTCAACTGGAAACTTTTATATTAGATAAAAGTCAAGTTTCTGCATAAGAGATATGAGCCAATTAGAAAAGTATTAAACCTCACTCCTGGTATTACTGTTAAAATTATATGTTAAATATATTATGAGTTATCGTCTCCTCCAGTTATGGGGTTTAGTGGCATGTGAGTTGAATGATTATGTTTAATTTAATATCGAAGTTGATATTATGAGAATGATATCAGAATTATGTTGTCACATCAAGTCACTAATTGCTTTTTTTTTTTTTCATGAAGTGTAAAAACTGCTGAAAATTCAATAAAATATAAATTAAAAAAAAATAAAAATTAAAATAAAAAAATGAAGCAGATACGTGAGGCAAATTTGGGAGGATTTACCCTTGGGTAAATCCTTGCTGACTGTGTTCCATTAAACCATGTCTTTCTATATGCTCTGGGATTTTGATATTTAGAATAGTTTCCACTATTTTTCCCAGTACTGAAGTCAGGCTCAGAGGTCTATAGTTTCACACATCACCCCTGGAGCCCTTTTTAAATAAAGGGATTACATTGGCCACCCTCCAGTCTTCAGGTACAATGGATGATTTTAATCCAAGGACATAATCCATTAACCATGCCATTTGTACATAGTATTTAACTTAATTTGTATATTGTCTAACCATTTATTCTTTCCTTTCTCTTCCTTCTTCTCCAAGTTCTGCGACCCTTGTTAATTGTAACTATTTCCTTCGGTCACCACAGTTTTGAGTTTGATGTTTATTAATGCACCCCCGTTTCATGTAAACCAGCAAGATATGTGCTCATGATTGCCGGTATATAAAAACCTTAAATAAATAAATAAAATAAAAAATAAAATGATAGATTACAAATTTTAACTAATAGATCTGAAATTTCATTTTTTAGTTCCTTCAGAACCCTGGGGTGCATACCATCCAGTCCAAGTGATTTGCTACTTTTTAGTTTGTCAATATGGCTGCTACACCCATTGGTCACAGATGACTGCGACCACTAATGCTCACCTCTTTCTTTGCTGCATTGTCATCCCTTGGAAGAATGGCAGCCTCCGCCAGCCAGCGCCGACCAGCCTGGCGTTCCTGGGATGGTGTGGGTGTTGCCGACTGCCATCTTGTTCCAGGAATTAATTAGGTGCGTGCGAACACGCATGGGCCACCTTTGTTCACGTCATGGCGGGAACCTTGGGGGTGTCCCCTCCAGATGACGTCACTTATCTCTTGTACTTAAGCTGGCTGGCCCTTCACTTCTATGAATTAGCAAGGAGTTCCCTCGTTGCTGAATTCCGCTCTATCCTTGGACTTCCGGTTCCAGTTTCTACATTTGGCGTGAGATACTTTGGGTACCCGCTCCTCGGGGGCCCTATCCTCTGGCTACCCACTCCTCGGAGGACCTTTCCTCTTTGGATTTCTATTGCTCCTGCTTTCCGGGACCTCTCCTGGAACTACCTCCTGTGAGTACCTAATTCTATGGCTCTCTACTATCAAGCCTCATTGTGGGATCCTCTTCGGTGTACCCCATGCTTCAGGCTGCTACCGCTTCATCTCAGAAGGAACCACCCAGTATACCCTGCCTGCAGATCTTTACCGCACCACCACTACAGGAACCTCTTTGGGGTTCCTGCGCCTCGGACTACCATCTCTTCACCATCTCTCCGGCGTACCCTGCTCCACAGGCCACTACCAGATCTGCACGTCTGAGGTATTTCTACACCACTGCAAGACTTCCTGGCGTACCCCGCTTCACGGGCCACTACCGGATCTTCACATCTGAGGCATCACCCTTGGGTATACTCCTTTGCTCAGAACTTTACTGCAACTCCCACTCCGCGGGCTGTTCCTTTTCTCTTTTAATAAAAACTCTATTCAACAGCTATGACTGACATCGCTGAGACCACGCCTACTGACGGTGAGGCTCACAGGGCTCCTCCCTGTGGGCAGAGACACCTCTCACCTCGGCCCAGGGGTTCACACTTTTACAAAACATAACACTGGCCTACTACATCTTCCAGGTTCACAGCGATTTGGTTCAGTTCATCTGACTCATCACCCTTGAAAACCATCTCTGGAACCTGTATCTCCCCAACATCCTCATTAGTAAACATAGAAGCAAAGAATTCATTTAATCTTTCTGCAATGGCCTTATCTTCCCTAAGAGCCCCTTTAACCCTTCCGTCATCTAACAGTCCACCCGACTCCCTCACAGGTTTCTTGCTTCGGATATATTTTTAAAAGTTTTTATTATGAGTTTTTGCCTCTCTGGACAACTTCATTTCAAATTCTCTCTTAACCTGTCTTATCAATCTTTTACACATTTAACTTGACAATGCTTATATTTTTTCCTATGTTCTTCAGATGGATCCTTCTTCCAATTTTTAAAGGATTTTTTTTTGGCTAAAATAGCCTCTTTCATCTCACCTTTTAATCATGATGGTAATCGTTTTGCCTTCCTTCCACCTTTCTTAATGCATATAATACATCTGGACTGTGCTTCTAAGATTGTATTTTTAAATAATGTCCACGCCTGTTGTACACTTTTAATCTTTGCAGTTGCACCTTTCAGTTTTTTTCTAACTATTTTCCTCATTTTATCAAAGTTTCCCTTTTGAAAGTTTAGTGTTAGAGCTGCAGATTTACTTATTGTCCCCCTTCCAGTTATTTATTTATTTATTTAAAATCTTTTCTATACCGTCGTTTAGTAATGCACTATCACAACGGTTTACAGTGAGGCACGTAAATTTATATTTGGTTGAAATTTGATCATGTTATGATCACTGTTGCCAAGAGGCTCTACCACCGTTACCTCTCTCACCAAATCTTGCCTTCCACCTCATATGTCGTAACCCTCCTAGTGTACTGTTGTGGAAGATGAGAAATAATTGGTAACAAATAAATAATCCATATCATCCAGGAATGTACTTATCTGTTTTATTGTAGGTACCCGATAGACAGGGACCTTCATTTTTTGTTTTTATTATGCTTTATTTTTCTCAGGAATTTCTCAGGGTTTATTATGATAAGAAGAAAAACAGGAGAAAATCAGTTGGAAAAAATGACCCATTATTTTTCCTGGTAAATAGTGGAAGCCAGGACAATACAACATTATTAAGTAGGGATGTGAATCGTGTCCTCGATCGTCTTAACGATCGATTTCGGCTGGGAGGGGGAGGGAATCGTATTGTTGCCGTTTGGGGGGGTAAAATATCGTGAAAAATCGTGAAAAATCGTTAAAAAATCAAAAAATCGAAAAATCGAAAAAACCGGCACATTAAAACCCCCTAAAACCCACCCCCGACCCTTTAAATTAAATCCCCCACCCTCCCGAACCCCCCCCCCAAATAACTTAAATAACCTGCGGGTCCAGCGGCGGTCCGGAACGGCAGCGGTCCGGAACGGGCTCCTGCTCCTGCATCTTGTCGTCTTCGGCCGGCGCCATTTTCCAAAATGGCGCCGAAAATGGCGGCGGCCATAGACGAAAAAGATTGGACGGCAGGAGGTCCTTCCGGACCCCCGCTGGACTTTTGGCAAGTCTCGTGGGGGTCAGGAGGCCCCCCACAAGCTGGCCAAAAGTTCCTGGAGGTCCAGCGGGGGTCAGGGAGCGATTTCCCGCCGCGAATCGTTTTCGTACGGAAAATGGCGCCGGCAGGAGATCGACTGCAGGAGGTCGTTCAGCGAGGGTTCCGGCGCCTCGCTGAACGACCTCCTGCAGTCGATCTCCTGCCGGCGCCATTTTCCATACGGAAAATGGCGCCGGCCATACGCGTATGGCCGGCGCCATTTTCCGTACGAAAACGATTCGCGGCGGGAAATCGCTCCCTGACCCCCGCTGGACCTCCAGGAACTTTTGGCCAGCTTGTGGGGGGCCTCCTGACCCCCACGAGACTTGCCAAAAGTCCAGCGGGGGTCCGGAAGGACCTCCTGCCGTCCAATCTTTTTCGTCTATGGCCGCCGCCATTTTTCGGCGCCATTTTGGAAAATGGCGCCGGCCGAAGACGACAAGATGCAGGAGCAGGAGCCCGTTCCGGACCGCTGCCGTTCCGGACCGCCGCTGGACCCGCAGGTTATTTAAGTTATTTGGGGGGGGTTCGGGAGGGTGGGGGATTTAATTTAAAGGGTCGGGGGTGGGTTTTAGGGGGTTTTAGTGTGCCGGCTCACGATTCTAACGATTTATAACGATAAATCGTTAGAATCTGTATTGTATTGTGTTCCATAACGGTTTAAGACGATATTAAAATTATCGGACGATAATTTTAATCGTCCTAAAACGATTCACATCCCTATTATTAAGCAGGTTCTCCCACTCACCCACGCAGCCTGATCCCCCATCTCTACCCCCACTGTCTGCCTAGCATGTCCTCACTCTTTCCCCCACCTGCCGAGAATCTCCCTCTGCTCCTCCACCCCACTGCACTGCCACAGCCTTTATCCTTAGCGGTTCTGGCTCCAGGCTTCTCCTCTCTCCTTCAGCAGCAATACTTACTGACCCTCCAGTGCGCTGCAGCACTGCACATCTGCTTTTGTGCAGGGCCCGGGAGCCTGCCAGGAAGTGCTTCTGGTGGACAAGGCCTGCTTCAAATTCATCTGCGGCACCAGACAGCAGGCACGTTGGATCTTTGGGGAGTGAGGAGGTGGGACTTGAAACACGGCATGGGTGGCACTGGAGAGCGAGCACTTTCACTGCTGGGAGGTGGGACTTAAAACACAGCCGGCACTTTGGCCTGCAGTGGCTGGCGGCCTTGAAACACCGCATCTGCAACTCCAGAGCAGCTTTTCAATCAGCCTAAAATTAGGAAGAATATTGGTTTAAACTGATTGTCACCTTTGAAAAAATCCAGGAATTTATGGGTGAAAATTGGTTTGTACTTAAAATGAAAGACCCTACTGATAGAAAATGAGGTAGCCTTCACTCACTGTTGCTACTACAATTTGAATGAATATATTTGGGTTTGTAGAGTCTACTGAACACTGAAATGTGTAGTGGATACACTATCTATATTAATTTTGTGTGTAACCCCCAGGCTGGTGGTCCCAGAGGCCTTATCTCAAATCACGTTCACTGATTATATACTTCCCTCAATGTAAATCACATTTATTTATTTATATTGATTTATATTCTGCTTTTTCAGCCACTTCAAAGTGAATTACATTCATGTTCTGTGGGTATTTCTTAACCTCAGAGACTTTACAATTCAAGTTTATACCTGAGGCAGTGGATTACTCTCCAGGATATCCTGAACGGGGGGAAGACAAGTCTTCCCGGCCACGTGCACCCCAGTTAAATAAATCCTAGTTAGATATTATTGATTACAGCAATGATGAGCGCTAATGTCACCATGCAGTAAAAACACACTGAAAACTGAACTGGTCTCCAACAATACTTTTACTGAACTGCTGTACAGCTTTATAGCTTTACAGCTGTATTCTTCATGTCAAGATGTTACATTTAATTTCCTTAATAAATTTGTGTCTTCTTCAGTCCTTTAATTTATTAATGGGTGTAAAAGCCAATTATTCAAGTTTTTGAAATGTATCTGTTCTCTCCTTTCTCCTCTCCCAGTGAAACTGATGTTTTAAGTGTCCAGTCATAAGTATTTCCTACCTCTCCAGTAGCTTCCTTTCACCTCCCTTTTTCTCGTCATAGTATCAGATAGATACTTGTTGATCTCCTCTTCTCCCCAGACCTTCAGCAGAGGTTTGTGAGCCCTAGCAGGGGTTCACTTTAACTCCTTTCTCACCTTCTCTCCTTTTCTCCTCTGGATGGTTATAAAAGTCATCCCTCCTCTTGGATTCTGATGAGCCCAGGTTCCTTCACAGTGAAGAGAACCCTCTCCCTTGATAAAGTAGACATATATGCCTGAGAGACTAGCTAATGGCATCCTAGAAAAAAAACAAACATTATAAAAGTCCTTTTACAGAAAAGAAGGAAAAATAGATGAGTCTGGGAGAGTGGGAAAAAATTCCCAGCTCTGTAAAGGAAAATACTCTTTAAAATAGTCTTCAAAAATAAAGGAAGGTTCTCTGACTCCATATCTATCCCAGGTCTCATTTTGAGAACCCCAGAGGCCTTTTCCCTTCAACAAAATCTAAAAGAAGGCTCAGCTAGCAGCATGCTGCCCCTGCAAGGGAAACTACAGTCTTCCACACAGTAAAATGGTGGTCATAGTTTATATACCAGAGGAACTCACTATTTGTGTTCTCCTACATGGGGGAGGTAACTACCCACATTATTATTTACGTTTCCTCCCCACAAAAGAATTGGTTTATTCCTGGCCTGGTAGAGAACTATGGGGTCTCTACATGTGCTTGCCAAGTTTAAGAAAGCAGTTGACAAGCACAAAGTTCCTGTGCATGTCCATGGCCCATAGTGCTCTCCTTCCCTATTTGTTAATCTTTTCCCTTGACCTTTCTTTCCTCCATTCCTTTTATTTTCATTTATAACCCACTTTCGTCCAAGCAAACCCAAAGGAGTTCACAACAATACATAAAATTACAATCAGTAAATAGAATTAAAGTACAATCAGTAAAGCCAATAAAAATGACAATTGCAGTATGATCCCCACATAACCCCAAAACCCTCCCCAGTCTCCTCTCTCACAGAAAGGCCAGAAAAAAACAAACCTGAATCACCCACCAGAGACCCCAAAATACTACCATCCCAAGTGGAATGAGATAGACCTTCAGCAACTGCAGAAACCCATGGCTGATGTCCCTTTGCCTGCAGAGTGGGAGCAATCTCTTCACACCTTGGAACCAGCAGTGACATCACCGGCGGGCAGGGCTGCGAAGGAAGGAGCTGCAAGCTGACCACAGGCCCACCCCACTCGCCTGTGCTGCCACTCACAATCCTCTGCTTGCTCACGGAGATGGAGCCGCTCGTCACTTCCTCGCTCTCTTCATTCCCTTGGCCCTCTTCTTTCCCATTTCTGCAATGCCCAATAATTGCATGCGGTACTATAATGATATTGAAAGTTAAGAACGGGTGGGAGGCTTCTGGCTTTTCTAGGCATGAATTAGGTCCTGTGGACCAGAGGGCACGATTTTGTCTCTGCATGAAAGGTGCAAAGAAAATGTTTGGGGCTGCCACTGACAGGAAGCGTCTCATGTCCAGTAAACCACTTCTGCAGCAAATCAGCAGAGGGCCCGGGGCTGTTTCCTAGGACCTGAGCTGTGTGACAGCTCTTTCCAGCCCACTGAGCACCCAGCAGGGCTTAACCTACTTGATCCATGACAAGCAGAGGCTGTAATAAGGGACAATTACAAAACACATCTGCTAACGAACATGACAAAGTCCACCTTTCCACAAGGCAATTTTCCTTTGTCCATCTTCGGCTTAAGCCTGTTGATTTTCACATTATGAACTAAGCAGATGGAAGATAACTTCTTAATAAACAATTCCACTGAAGGGGCTCGTGTAGGTAATCAGGGTTGGTTCACAGTGCAAACTGCAAAATAAAAAAAACAAGTGTCAGGTTTCCGTGTAAATCTGTTGGCGAAGCCTTTTTCCATAGGCACCTGCATACTGCCCATGTAAACCCTTCGGAAGGGTCAGCACTGTAGCAGAGTGACCTCATGAGGCCTTCGTAACTGTAAAACCCTCTTCAATGACCCTTTTGTTTCCTTCTTTAACTGCTTAATTGCATTATTGATTTTATGTTAAAAAAAAAAAAAGCAATCATGATGGGGAGCTGATAGAAATAGGTGCTTAAAGGGCCAATAGCAAAAGGAAATCTCCCCCGCCCCTCCCACAATACCAGTGATGGCATTTTTAAACTTTTTTTTTTTAATCTTAAATTCCATTGTTTCATAAAGAGCCGACAGAAAACCGGAGGGAACGACGGGGGGTAGATTGATCAAATGTTTTCTCCAGTGCAAAAATTGTTTCAGAATTGCCCCCTCCAACATTTGACCCCATTGAAAGCAGTGGGAGCAATGTTTATTGATAAATCTGGAGCAAGTTTTTTTTTGGGCTCTGGCTCAAGCATTTGATCAACTGTCTCTCTAGAATATGTTTTAGTTCAGGGCCTGTATGTAAATTCCCAGAGGACAGGTGAATGTTGCATGCCAGTGGTTCTCAAGCTGGCGCTCCTGGGCCACCCGGCTAGTCTGGTTTTCAGGCTCTGCAAAATGAGTATGCACGAGGTGCATCTGTGCGGCAGGACTTAGGGGACACTCTTGGGATCGGCGAGGCAATTAAACACCCTATGCTCCCTGGGTCGTTTCCCAATAAAGGGGGGAGTGGAAGAAATGAAGAAAAGTCTGTTAAGCCCTTTAAGGTTGCGGATGTGATCAGGTACTTCCCAGTGGGGGGAAAAAAACAAAAACGCACAATTCCACAAGGCTGAGGTTGTTGCAAAATCAGTCCGGTTACGAGGATATTTGGTGCAGAAGAACGATTCAGCAGATGGTAGGCTTTTCTTTAGTGCAATCCATATGTAAGAGGGAGTTCTTTCCCACACCATTAATTTTCCCTTCTCCATCTTTAGAGAGAGTTTTTTGGCATTTTTTGGACCAACCCTAAGGTTTTGTGATGGGAGGAAGCCTTCCTATCCACTTTCTGAGGAAAGAATTTATTTTCTCTACTTTCCTGTCACCAGGAAGGGACATTTGATTTAGATGTTTGGATGGCGAGAGGACTAAGGCACTTGAAATTTTGTTGATTTTGTACCAAGAGACTGCAAGATTCTTTTTTTGCGATTCAGATAAAGGTTTTCCTGGGTTGCAGTAAAGTTTTATTTGAACACCAATTCAATTGTCCAGCCTGCTGTTTTCGAGTTCAGAAACAAGCCTGCCGAGAGACATCAAGGAGTGAGCAACATTGTGAGAAAGATCGGGTGGAACTTGTGGGACTAGAGAGAACGTGTAAGGATCTCGGCTCTCTCCTGCTTAGGGCCTCGGAGGCTTGACCTCCTCCCTGCTGGTGGAACTCCGGCATCACATTGGCCAAGCGACGGTGGTGTACATGGCAGGAAGGATTAGAGGCTCGGGAAGATAAGATTGGCCTTGGGACCGTAAGCAGCCCCTACATTATGGATATCAACCAAAGTGGGGGTTACACATACAAAACTCAAAATCCAGACTCGGTGAATAGTTATATAGTGCTGGAACATCTGTTGCACTAGGGAATTCTTTCCTCCTAACTTCCTCACAGTGTACTCTTTAGAGATTCTTCCAACCCTGGGACCTTCCTTCTAGTCCAGCAGATGGAACTGAAATTTTATTTATTTATTTATTTATTTATTTATTTAAATGTACTTCTATTTCGCTTGTTCTACAATTCACAACGAATTACAATAAAACAACCATAATGCTTATAACATCAAAACAAACTGACAGAAATTTAAAACAATGTACACTGAGCATCATCAATAGAATCTTCTGTTGAACAAAATAAGGATAAGCCCCTATTGACTCTTTCCTTAAAGCAGTAACTTTGTAATAGAGTCACACTGCAGGCAGGCACTCCTCCCTTTGACTCCAGTATGCAAAATCTCCCAGTGTAGATGAAGTATGGACCATTAGATAGATTTGCATATATTGGAGACCCAGAGATTACAAATCAATCTCATGCATATTTATTGTGGGAATTCTGAAACCCTGATGGGTTAGGTGTGCCTCCAGGAGAGGGGCGGGTAATGCTGGCTTGTACTTTTTCTTTGAGCATCCATAAATCTGCATTTATCGTTGCTGTATGATGTGTAAATGCTTATGCACCTGGCCCGTGCCGAGATCCCCTCCCGTGTAACGTTACATCTGCTATGGACGACGTGTAACTTATAAAATGGAAGATCTATTTCTGAGGGGTTTAAAGGGTCTGGAGTAACTGGAGAGAGCATAGGCTATCAACCAGGGGGGGGGGGGGGGCTGGAGGACCTATCTGTTAACTGGGCAAACTGGTGGACGAACTGGTAAATGAGACTGGCATGGGCCCGCACCCCTTTTAAATTACCCCAACTTATGTGGAAGAAGCAGCATGTGCGTGCCCACTTAAAATTATGGGCACATGTGAGTGCAGCGAGGTTATTTTATAACTTGCCCACATATACTCGTGCAAGTTATAAAATAGCTGCAGCCCTGGGCGCGGGCTGACGCACACACTCGCCAAATGTGCACCCACGCGCCGGTTTGAAAGTTACCATCCCTGTTGATTTTTGTAACAGGAAAAACAAACAGAATTTCACGATTTCCCAGTTCCTTTCCTCAGACTTCAGACTTTTGGTTACTTGTAATTTTCTTCCATGATATGGGTCCCTTTGGTGAAGTAATTTTCTTCTTTAGGTGGATGCTTCTGGCTTCACTGCTTTTAGAAATCCTTTACTCCATCTGAAATTCAGATTTCCACTGTCCTCTGGCCCACAGCTATCCTGGTGGTAGCTCCCTTCTGCCACCTCCTCTAGGATATGCGCAGGTCTGTGAAGGACTGAGAAAAGCCCTTTATAAACGTTTTGCATAATATTTACATGCCATTAACTTTTATTGCCACAGTATTGTAATTACCTCTCATATATTACACACAGGTTTAAATGTGTGGAAATATAACATAATCTGCAATTAAATTAGATCACATCAGTTGTGCTTCTTAATGAAATTTAGCAGTAACCTGAAAGGAAAGTTTCCAAATTTTGAGTCCTGCAAACCTCATTCAGGCCAGTGCAATATGGAGGTGCTAGAAACGTGCGTCCAAACGGGGCGCACAATGTTTTAACACTCGCACAATCACCTCTCCTGGGCGCCTGACGCAAAAGCAAATGAGCTGCTGTGCTAAAAAGAACGAGCTAATGATAAATTGTGCGTTCCTAGCGCATCCATGGCATGGGGGGAGCCCGGGAGACGTGGCTGTGTGTGGGTTAGTAAAACGGATGCTCAATTTATGAGCGTCTGTCTTTTCCTGTGGCAGCTATTTTACGCATGCACAATATTCACAACCTGGAGCATGCGTATTGTGTGCCCTAAAATGTTTTTTAATGTCAAGACTTTTTTTTTGCATGGTGCGGCTTTCTGTGGTTCTTCTTTCTTAGTATTGCTTCAATACTAAGTAGGACGAACCACAGAAAAGCAGGGGGTTTTTGTTTTTATGTTGAGCCCTTGACTTGTGGGAAGACTTTACGCCTGCTCCAGGCAGTCGTAAAATTTTACGGGTTAAAAAGTGCGACTTGGGCGCATAGGGATTTTTTGCATTGCGGGGTAATAGCTAATAGCCTCATCTACATTGCTATTGGCTACACCTTTGTTTGGACATGCATTTTGGACACGCTGATCCCCTTATGGAATCGTGGGTTATGGACGCATGTCCAAAATGTGTGACCAACTGCTCGTTAAGCTGGGTGCTAAGCTGGGTGCACTTTATTGCATTGGCCTGTTAGATTTTCACTGTATTCTGGCCTACAGCTATCCTGTTAGCAGCACGGGTCTGCTGTCTTCTCCAAGGTCTATGCAGGAATGAGAAAATCTCACTCTCGGTGCTGGTTATATGCGCTTATTCCACATGCATATAGCCAGCTATTGGACACGTGTATTGATCTTAAGCATGGCTGCTGTAAGGCAACAGCTTTCAACTAAGCATGCTCTATGCCAGGGGTGGGCAATTCCAGTCCTCGAGGGCCACAAACCTGTCGAGGTTTTAGGATATCCTAATGAATGTGCATGACATAGATTTGCATACAACTGAGGCAGAGTGCATGCAAATCTCTCTCATGCATATTCATTAGGGATATCCTGAAAACCAGACTGGTTTGTGGCCCTCGAGGACCAGAACTGCCCACCCCTGCTCTATGCTCAAAGGCTCCTTAAAGAGAAACTCACTGTGAAAATACAGTCCATAGCCGATAGACATGCAAATGTGTCTCTATGTATTCATTGTAGATATCCTGGAAAGCCAACCATAAGAAAATAAGAACATGCTATACTGGGTCAGACTAAGGGTCCATCAAGCCCAGCATCCTGTTTCCAACAGTGGCCAATCCAGGTCATAAGAACCTGGCAAGTACTCAAAAACTAAGTCTATTCCATGTTACTGTTGCTAGTAATAGCAGTGGTTATTATCTAAGTCAACTTAATTAATAGCAGGAAATGGACTTCTCCTCCAAGAACTTATCCAATCCTTTTTTAAACACAGCTATACTAACTGCACTAACCACATCTTCTGGCAACAAATTCCAGAGTTTAATTGTGCATTGAGTTGCCTACCCTAGTTTAGGATCTGTTTAGGATCTGTTCCGCTATTCCCTTTCTATGAATTATTTATATTTAGATGAGGGCTTCAGAAAGGATTCTATTTGCAAAGTTTGTGTCATAATGAGACTTGATTATAGTTTTGTGGAGAGTGGGTAATCCTTGAAACAGGTGATGATAGTTCGCCTAAACATTGGCCAGTGTCGCAGGTGTATGAATTACTTAACGTTGCAGCAAGTAAAAATTACCCTTGAGATAAGTAAAAAAACACTTCTGTATTTTTTTGGTGTAAGGCTCCTTGATGGTGAATATTTTTGGTATACAAATATTAAATAGAAGTAAAGATTATGTATTTAATATACTGGACTGGTAAATGATGGAGCATTAGCGCTGTTGTCTGAGACTGCTTGAGCCCCATTATGTGGCGGGAGGTAGCAGATTGCATCTTTTGCGCATGTCTTCTGATACCTGTTCCGGTGTTTTGAAGTTTTTTAGGATTTTTTGATTATTTGGTTATGCATATTTATACATAGAAGTATTGGGTTTTGAATTAATTTGGAGAGATTCTGCTGTTTTTTGTTACCATTGATTTGCAAAGTTTGTCATCTGCCCAGAATGTGGGGAAAATCTTTTGAAAATAGTGCCCACTGAGTTTATTCCCTAGAGGGAAAGCAAATTCAGGTCAAATTGTTCATGCTTCCTCAGGGGCTGTCAAAATAGCAAGTTGAGCACAAAAATCCAATTTAGATTCTTCTTTTTCTAGAGACTCTGGCAAGCATCAAATAAATCCTGAAGGAAATGCCTTCTCTTTTCAAGTGACTATTTCAGATCTTCTCCAATGACCCTGAAGGAAGCATCTTCTCTTTTCATGTGACTATCCAGTCTTCTCCACCCAGGATCTGGCTTCGGCACATTCATGGGGGTACAGGTGGCATGTGAGTCATTGGTTTGGGGAGGCTATCCCCCTGACATGATGGTCATTCCAATTACTCACTGCTCTAAAATGCCAGCAGGGTTCTGCAAAGCATTTTCTAAACTCCTGGACTGGCTGGGCTGACCAATGCGCAAACTCAACACAGCAAGTGTTTTAGAGTAGTTACTATAAGGTTTGGCTTCATGCAATATGCCAGCAGCACGTCTCTCATGCACAAAACACCAGGCCAGTCAGAATAAGTCAGCAGGAATGTTTTAGCTGGTCATCTGGCCAGGAGTCAGAAGAAACTTCTAAAAGTAAAGAAAGGTAGATAATTTGTTTACCGAGTCCTTCTTTCCCTCACACCTACCCCTAAGCAGATTCTTTGATTTATAGACTCTTACCCCATATAAGAGATCAAGAGAGATTTTCACACCAAAAATCAATCAGGGATTTATCTAAAACAAGGGAGTGACCCAGCCTTTATTAATAGGCTAATTATTGTCCCCTTGCAGGTCACGGACAAATTAACATTAAATAGACCACATACATTTAAAGGACTTTAATTTATGCATCCCTAAATTAATTAAGAAATCATTAATACTAAGATGCAGGCAGCAATCCAGCAGCAAGATGGGAGCCTTTCTGTGTTTTGCACTGAGTGCCATGTATATTTTATTTATTTTATTTATTTAAAGTTTTTGTATACCGACATTCGTTAGGAGATACATCACATCGGTTTCCATGGAACAAAAAATGGCCAACGGGGCTTTACATTGAACTGATAAGAGAACTGGGTAGGGGAGGGGGGGGGGGAAACAAAGGTTATATATATAGTTAGCTACCAGTTAGTTAGTGGTTGTATGTGTGCATCCAGTGCAAGGCACTCCTGGCTCTCAGAACAAGGGCTATCATTTTTTACGTCTCCACTTCAATAAAGGAATTGAAAAAGACTACAGGCATCTATCTCTTTGTATTTCCTAACGGCTTTCATAGATCGCCTTCCTTTGTGCTTTTTGGGTCTCAGAACAAGTAATACATCTGGAGGCTAGAATGGCAGACTTAGAGGAGCTGAGGGAGACAGAGGAGATCTTCAGGGACATAGTAGCCAAGTCCCAAGTCCTTGAGGAGCAAGGTCACTGAATGGAGAGCATCACTTTAGTAGAGCAGGAAGTGATCCTGTAGCTAGGACCTACTCTCCAACTGATGCATTTTCCTCTCGCATCAAGGATGGGTCTCCAAGGGTTTGGCCCAGGAGGGAAAGGTTAGATTGACTGTCATAGTTGGTGAGATTATTAGGAATGTAGATAGCTGGTGGCTGCTGGATGTGAAGATCACTTGGTATCTTGCTTGCCTGGTGTGAAGTTGGCGGACCTCATGCATCACCTAGATAGGATTTTAGACAATGCTGGAGAGGAGCTGGCTGTCATGGTACATGTGGGCACCAACGACATAAGAAGGCATGGGAGGGAGGTTCAGGGAGCCAAATATAGGCGCTTAGGTAGAAAGCTGAAATCCAGAACCTCCAGGGTAGCATTCTCTGAAATGCTCTCTGTTCCATGAGCAGGACCTCAGAGGCAGGCAGAGCTCTGGAGTCTCAATGCTTGAAAGAGATAATGCAGGGAAGAGGGCAACACTTTGGGGAAGAGGGAGTTTCATCCGAAAGGATGGGCTTCACCTTAACCAAGGAGGAACCAGGCTGCTGGTGCTAACTTTTAAAAAGGATGTAACCTTTTCTCGGGTGGTTTGGGTCCCAAGGGCACACAAATGTATTTATTCTCTTCGAGGCTGCTCCGGCTGGCTCAGAAGTACCTGGCAATATCCCAAACAGTAGATAGATCCCATGCTGCTAACGCCCAGGGATAAGTAGGGGCTTTCTCAAGTCTGCCTGGTTGATATTGGTTTATGGACTTCTCCAGGAACTTGTCCAAACCTTTTTTAAATCCAGCTATGCTAACTACCTTTACTACAACCTCCAGCGATGAATTCCAGAGCTTAATTGTGCATTGAGTGAAAAAGAATTTTCTTCAATTTGTTTTAAATGTGCTACTTACTAACTTCATGGAGTGTCCTCTAGTCTTTGTAATTTTTGAAAGAGAAAATAACCAATTCACATTTACCCATTCTATTCCACCCATGATTTTATAGATCTCTATCATATCTCCCCTCAGTCATCTCTTCTCCAAGCTGAACAGGCCTAACTTCTTTAGCATTTCCTCACAGGGGAGCTGTTCCATCCTCTTTATCATTATGGTCAACCTTTTCTGTACCTATTCCAGTTCAGCTATATTTCTTTTGAGATGCAGCAACCAGAATTGCTCATAGTACTCTAGGTGCAGTATCACCATGGAGCAATACAGAGGTATTATGACATTCTCCATTTTATGCTCCATTTCTTTCCTAATAATTCCTAACATTCTGTTTGCTTTTTTTCACTGCTGCTGCACAGTGAGCTGAGGATTTAGAAATATTGTCCACGATGACACTCAGATCCTTTTCCTGGGTGGTAACTTCTAATATGGAACCTAACATCATGTAACTACAGTATGCATTACTTTTCCCTATGTGCATCACTTTGCATTTGTCCATGTTAAATTTAATCTGCCATTTGGATGAACAGTCTTCCAGTCTCGCAAGTTCCTCCTGCAATTTCTCACAATCAGCTTGTAATTTAAGAACTCAGATTCATTTTGTGTCATCTACAAATCTGATCACCTCACTAGTCATTCCCTTTTCTAGATCATTTATAAATATATTAAAAAGCACTGGTCCAAGTACAGATCCCTGAGGCACTCCACTCTTTACCTTTCTCCACTGAGAAAATTGATCATTTAGTCCTACTCTGTTTCCTATCTTTTAACCAGTCCATAAACCAATATCAACCAGGCAGACTTGAGAAAGCCCCTACTTATCCCTGGGCTATAGCAGCATGGGATCTATCTACTGTTTGGGATCTTGCCAGGTACTTCTGATCTGGAATGGCCACTATTGGAAACAGATTACTGGGCTTGTTGGACCCTCAGCCTAACCCAGTATGGCAATTTCTTATGTTTTTATTTACATAGTAACTAACATAGTAACGATGGCAGAAAAAGACCAAATGGTACATCCAGCAAGTTTAATATGGTAGGAACTGCCACTCCATGTAGGTTATGCCTATGTCTATGTTATGGGTAGTAACTGCTGTTCCATGCTGGTTACCCCCATGCCTTATGTTAAGGGTAATAATATGTACAATCAGACAATGCTACTTGAATATGCTTTGCTTTTGGGCTTGGCCATAGAAACAGTCTTGTGTATTCAGCAGCGTAAAAATCAGGGCTCAGTGTTAGCTGTCATCTGAATCCAATTCCCCTTTCTCCCCTCCCCGCAGTCAAAGGGGAGAGCAATTTTGCCAAAAGCCTCAAGGCTCCATGCAGGTTACTCCATGCACTCTTTCCTTCATTTCCAGCCTCTAGCATCTACTTAGTTTTATAAGAAAACATACCAAGTGATCATAAAATATTTTTACACATATAAAGTAAAGTAACCAAAAGGAAAACAAAATCAAGCCACAGAAATTCAGCGATGCAGCCTGCTAAAATACTGCTGCATCCTGAGCTCCCTGAGTTACTTCTCCATCCAGCCAGAACTAAATGTAAGCAGGCTTAGGCAGCTTGCAGAAAACTCCATTTCTAGTGCTTATGAAAAGAGAGACGTTAATAAACACATCCTACCTTGTCAGGAGTCAGAGGAAACTTACTTAATGTCTTAATGACCTCTGACCCATGCAGTTTCAGGAGGCGAGAGAGAATTGTTGAGATTTGCTTTATTTTGTACGTTGTTATAATGTTATGATTATGTTGAAAATTGCTTTGAGCGATGCAATCAGGAAGGCGATTAAGAAGCATTTTTAAAATAAAAAAAAGTAAGGACTTCTGGTTCTTCATGGAAAAAAAAAACCAGCTACAACAGCCTAACACCCCTGAGGGCTACACATTGGAAGAGCTCACAAGTATACCCAAACAAAATCCACTCACAATGAGAAATAAGGAAAAATTCCAGCAAAATTTCTCATCTTGATGTCATCTTATTTTTATATCTGCTTCAGTAGCAGTCAGGACACCCTGAGGCAGCAAACAGCAGCATTAGGATGGGGAGAGAATGAAAGCAGCAGTATGAACCTAGTAAGATTGTTCTGCCTCCGCACTGTAGGCATCTGTTTCTTTATTATGCTGCCACCCGATGTCATCTTGTGATATTGCACAGTTTAGATTTTCTACAGAGTTTTACGTTCCCTGCCTTACATGGTTATTATTTGAATATTTCTGAATTTCCTGTTGCTCTATCTCCCCCTCCCCCCATGCCTTTCTCCTCGTCCTTTTAATTCCTTTACCGAAGGAATGCCTGGAGCAGTTTATTTCCTGCAGGGGAGCTTATTCTCATCCTCGTTTGGGCTTTGAGAGGCATCATCTTTTCACCTCTTGTTTACTATTAACCCACAGCTACAGTCAGCTTTCAAAGGAAACTTATTACAGCTGTATCAGCCTCTCCTATCTGTGCGGCTACTCCTGGGACCTTCTTATCTACTGTGAGTGTTGAATTGGTCTTCATTCAAATAAATGTTTTTGGTAACCAACAACTGAATCTATCTGATATCTGCAGCTGGGGTAAAGGTTTAACTGACTGTCTTGGGGTTCAAGCTAGACATGAAACACCGAGAGCAGTACAGTGAAAAGATGTTGAAAATTTAAAGCAGCTATCAAAGACTACAGCAGAGGTCTAGCCATGGAGACCTTTCAGAAAAGTAAATTTAGAGGATTCCCTTTGTCAATTTAGGCATGGACTGTGGTTTACTGCTTCCATCTCTCCAAAATCTTTTAGCTGTGCAATCCCATTGCTCAACGAGGGAGCAAAATGTAAGATCCTTGTTCCCCCTTCCAACAGTGATTACCTCAGTAGTCTCTGCCTGAGATCAGTGTTGAACTGTCCAGAGCTGAAATTTGATCCTCTCAGTGCATACTATTGTCACAATGGCAGAAGACACTCCCTTTGGAGTATATTCATGGGGCTCAGTGAATATGCAAATGAGGCTTCACTCCCAGCCACAGCTGCTGTTTGTAAGCAAAAGCATGTTTTAACCGACAAAGCCTTAGAGAATTATGAATCTGATAAGGCTGGTTACCTAAAGAAGATTAATATTTTCAAAATATTTTTATTTAGGTCACCTGTACCTAGCTCCTAGGTGGCTTACAAATATACATCCATAATAAAATCATACAAACAAAATATGTAACAAATTACAGTAACAATACCAGATTAAGATACATGCCAAAAAAATGACTTCCACAAGAGACAGATTGGAGACCCTCATAAAAATGCTAGACTGAACACTAGGAGGCCCATATTCAGTAGGCTGGGTAGTGGACAAGCTATCTGGCTAAAGTGGGATAAACTTCCTACTGAATATATTAACCTAAAGTTATCTGGCTACATATAGGCGTGTATACCGGAGAATGTCTTTCCTATTATAGTTGATGTACTCTTTACTATACCCCAAGACTACCGGGGCTTAGTTGGGAACTTTGTCCAGTTCCACCTGGATCGTGAATTCCTTAAGAACCACCGTAGAATATCCACCAAGTTATAAATTGCGACAGTATAATCCCATTCATGTTCCCACGTTTCATTTTCATTCTGGGGCTCTGCCTCCACCCCCCTGCTCCTCCTTTCGATGTTCCACCAGCTGGCGTTCCCATGCCATGTCTTCAAGCCATAGGCAATCTTCGTCCACATGTCTTCTGTCTTACAAAACGAGCATTCCCCAGGGGCAGGTTCCTTTTTGGCTTTACCTGCTCCTCCCAAGTGCTCTTTCTTTTCTACCTCTCCATGCGGGCAGCAATCTTCCTCATATCCATTCCCTGCACAAAGAGCACAGAAGGAAAAAGTATCCATAACCTCGTTCCTAGGTTGTGGTTACTAAAATGGTCAGTGGTCTTCATTCTAAAGCATATGGAGATAGACTTAAAGATCTAAACATGTATACCCTAGAGGAAAGGCAAGATAGGGCAGATGTGATAAAGACATTTAAATACTTCAAAGGTTTCCATGCACAGGAGGTGAGCCTTTTTCAGTGGAAAGGAGATTCTAGAACGAGGAGTCATGAGATGAAGTTGAAAGGGGGCAGACTAAGAAATAATCTTAGGAAATATGTTTTGCAACTATCTGAGGTTCTCTTTTCCTTCAATTTGAGGATCTTGCCTGTTTTGAAGATTTGCCTTTATATAAGTGGACTTTACCCTCTAGTGTTGGCTACATCCATAGCTGATGTCCATAATTTTGCTTCTCTCATAATAACCATTCCTTGTCAAATGGCCTCTCCTTCCACAATTGAAGCAAGCAGAAGAGGCTGTGTTCAGTTGTCTGGTTACAGAAAATGGGCTGTCCAACTCAAAGGACCATTGCTGAGGTCCTATACTCTCATTACTGCACCATGCTGGCTGTAAAGGGCTACCTTTTTAGCCTCCATACCATGTTGGGCATTAATTGTGCCTAGTGAAAGGTGTCTGCCACTTCTTGTGCTTTTTCCAAAGTGAGACCTGGGTGGCAGCAGACTCAATTCTGGAATAGTTTCTAGATGGGCAAGTCACACCCATCTAGAAACTATTCCAGAAGCATCTACCTGGTGACCTAGAGGCCTGTTTTTACCTCTGGCTGCAGTCATTTCCACCTAGCCTCTTTCAGTCAATGAAACTGATTTCAGGGGCTTTCCTCGGGCTGTAGGATGCCCCATTGAAACTGTTGTCAGTAGGGTTCTGAGGGATACCCAACCCTTTCTAGGATGTTTTGACTTCCACATAGGTGGCCTTTCCATCCTGATAGGTCGCTTGGCATTCGCCCGTGAGAAAGTTTGCCAGGTATATGTTCCAGTTGGCTTCTTGCCAACCCGTCATGCGGGCAGTCCTTTCAAAGTTTTTCAGGAAAACCTGTTGCTGAGGTGCTGGCTGGTTGCAGATTGCTTCCTTATATACCTGGTCTAGATGTGATGTC
This sequence comes from Rhinatrema bivittatum, assembly GCF_901001135.1. Taxonomy (NCBI): domain Eukaryota; kingdom Metazoa; phylum Chordata; class Amphibia; order Gymnophiona; family Rhinatrematidae; genus Rhinatrema; species Rhinatrema bivittatum. The sequence continues at coordinate 266,772,877 of NC_042621.1, forward strand.
ATTAGCCAGCGCCCCAGGAAGTCCCAACTGCAGGGCCTATAAAAGGAGCTCAAGGAAGCAGGAAGTGCTACACTTGGCCCTTGGTTGCAGCACAATGTGGAAGGCCATGCTGGAAGCGCTTGGAGATAAGAGGTATTATATCTGATATCTGCAGCTGGAAAAAGGTGAGTGCCACTGCCTAAGGGTTCAAACTAGACACAAAATGCCAAGAGCAGTTCAAAGATTATTTTTTCATGGGGTGCAAAGTATGGCGGTTATTTTAGTCTGCATACATTCCACCAGTGTGATGCATGTGTATTAAAAGCATCTGCATACTTTGCACCTACAGTAGGGGTAGGAGTTGGAGAGGTGGGGCCAGGGGCAAAATAGTGCACAATCATTTGTTAAGCAATCGCACCATGCGGTTTTTCTTCAAAATGACTTATACATGCCCAACAGATTTTCTTCTTTTAATTCAGCTAAAAGTATGCAAACTATGGAACCCAGGCATACATTTTATCTGGATTTGAGGAGGGCAATTTAATGTAATTAATTAATCAATTTATTCTATTTATTTTGGATTTAGCTCTTGCCTTTTCATTGGTAGTTCAAGGTGAGTTGCATTCAGGTACTGTGGGCATTTCTCTTTTCTCAGAAGGTTTACAATCATTCAGACTATTTTATTACTACTACTATTACAGCTACTCATCACTTTTTTACCCAGGAAAATCCCTATTTACTCACATAAATGACTTTGAAAATGGTCCTCCCTGAGGATGTACATTCAGAGTTAATTCATGGTAGGCACTGAGATCTAAATTGCATTTTTCTCATTTCAGTGTACAACCGATAAATAGAAAACATTTTACTTCACTGTTCTTTCCAAGGGACACAAAACTCCAGTTCGCATTTTATTCCTTCCAAGGGACTGTACTCTGAGTTCATTCCAGCTCAGATTCCAGGGCTCATGGAGGCAAACATTGACCCCAAGACGTTACAGATATTTTTCATCTGGAGATCTGTTTACTGTTGTTGCCCTCCTTCTCCAAATATTTAAATATCAAATGAGTCCTAAAATTCTCACAGGTAGATTTTAAAAGTGTTGCTCGCACAAAAACTGCCCCATACACGTATATGTGGGCCACACGTGGGCAACACGAATTATAAGAAGCTGGGAAGTACACGCGGGCCAAGACTTATGCGCCTGCATAAATTTACTACTGGTCCTGCTGAGGCACAAGTCTGGAGATTTTGTGCCAGAGGAATCCTAACACTGGGGGAGGGGGAGAGAGAAGAGAGAGAGGGAGCGAGAGAGACAATCCAACACTCTATAGATATATCTCCAACTGTAAGAGGGGCACTTTCAATTCAGGGTGGGTTTTTTTTGGTCTGCCAAGGGCACAAGGGTCTGTAAATTCTTGTAACACTGCCCCCCCTTAAAACCCAACCTTAGTTGAAAGTGCCCCTCTTACAGTGGGAGATATATACAGTGTCAGATTGTCCCTCTGACAGAGTCGCACTCTCGTCACTTGTGAGTATGCACGTAAAGGCTCCACACATACGTGCGGTAGGCATATTTTAAATGATATGCGTGTACTTGCACGCACGATGTAAAATTAAGCATATTTTTGCTCACATGCCCAGTTCGCACGTTTATGAGCGCATGCACGCTCCTTTTAAAATTTACCTATCAGATATCAAACGTGATGATCTATCGCAAGCTAAATATTGCAGTCAGTTTCAAATGCCAAAACATTAATCATGCAGTTTTCCATTTTAGTACACAAAGCTGACTTTGTAAATATTTTTGGCTGCAAAGAAAGTGAAATTTTGCACCTAGTAAAATTAGTTGACTTGCTGCAATACAAAATTATATAATGCAGCTAATTAAAGCACACGGTAAAACTACTGTATATGCAAAATTTACATCACAGAACATTTTTTGCAAAGAAAATAACTACACCCGTACTTAAGTAAAATTTTGGAAAAACATACTTATCTAAACTTTGTATGTTGTTTTTCTACTAGGTTCATTTGCATGGGAGAAAAGTAGCTCCCATGCATGCAAAATGGCACATTTTAGTACACAAGCTTCAATGTTAGGTAAAATGGGAAAATACTTTAGTGCAGTTTCTTCTTATTGTTTGGGACAATTGCAGAAAATCTGATGGAGTATTTTTAAGCCCCTCTGAAATTAACTGTAAGAAACTGAATGATCAAAAGGATTGAACAGCTCAAGGCAATCTGGTGCCCCACAAGCATGGTGCAGGTCAAATCAATGAGAGGTCAAAGGCAGGATCCCTCTTAAAATCGAGCCCTTTTGGTGATTTGAAATGCTGGTCAAGGGGGAGGCAGAGTCAGGTTTCCTAGAGGAGTGGCAGATAGGGTTGCCAGCTCCCTAGAAATATCGCTAGCACTCTGGCGCATCCAAGGACCTAGAGTTCCAACTCTTCCCTGGCATTTGCCCCCTGGGGAAGGGATAAATAAGTGAATGGTGTGGGTCTGCATATGACACACTCTCTCCCCAAGGCAGTGCAAGGATTTTGTGTACCTTAGATGAACCTTACAGCCTTGCGCCCCTTTCACCAACCCCCTCCCCCCCCCCCTCGCCCCACATGCACACAATGAAAATTATGCATTTATAACAGATTTTTACATGAAAAAGCACATTCAAAGTACAGTCTGAGGTTAAATCACTTACAACATGTATATTATATTTATATGCACTGCTGTGGTGCCAACCAGAAAACCCTGCAAAAAAGTAACAACAAATAAAGACACTTGGAACCCACATGGGCCTATTGTAAAGTGTGTTAGGTGTTAGGTATGAGCTTGAGCCTCAAAGCCATGAATAAACTGAATTACAAATTACAATATAATAAGCTTCCAGTACCAAAACAGCGCTGCCAGCACTCAAACAGTAATAGCCCCTACTTATGAACAGCAACACTACAATTATTAAACCAGATCTTAAAACACCAATACACCTTCTGTTAGGAAAACAAAACAAGCCAAGCTGCTATAGATCCCTACACAGAAACTCACAGTAGCAGAATACCTCACTTCGGATACACACCTTGGAAAACAGACAGACCTTCATAAAAAACCAAAATAAAGAAACCATAAAAGTACAAATAGAAACATGCAGACAAAACCTGAACTGGAAGCCATAACAAGCCAGACTCTGTATGCAATGCAACAATGGAAACACAAGCATCATTCCTCATAAAAATAAAATAATTAAATCAAGAAATATAAAACATCAATCATAATACTAAAAACATATTAAGAAAATTAAAATTTCAAACAGCTGGCACATAGAACATTCAATAATTAAATTCATATAAATATATTTTAAAAATTCCCCAAAATCTATAAAATATTTAAAAAAAAACAGGAAGCATGAGCAGATGCTCCTGGGCTTCACTCCCTTGGAATCAGTGTTTCCTTCCTCTAATCAGCTTGTTAAAATGCAGTTCTATCTGATATCTGTATAATTAGAAACTAGCCCCTCGACAAAAGAAGCTGACTCACTATTAAGCGCCACGCCTCTTGTGGCTGCACATGGTGCAGGCTTGGTCCAGCCCAACAGGAGATGCCAACAGTACCCAGTACACCCTTATCACACAATGCCCCAGGTGACCACCCAACTTGCCCTACCCTAAAGCCGGCCCTGTGCATACTCCGCTTATGAAATGCTATTTTGTGCATATAGTTTAAGCACCCAGACCTCAACATCTGTACCCAGTCTCTCTATTACTTCACCCAGAATCACCCACCCAAAACCGCAAGCAAAAAAAAAGAGCAATATGAGTTCCTCCGCTCGAATAGTAGGGATAAAAGCGTGCATGCAAGTAGCAAGTACGCTTCTTATAAAGTATTTGCTTGCGCATGTACTTCTGAACCCTGCTCTAGAACATCTTCAGTACTCATGAAATGTTAAGTGCATGCATATTTCTGACCTAAAAATTCACTAACCCCACACAGAGGATATGTATGTGCCAAATGTATGCACACAAACCCCGTCTGGCTCTTTGAAAATTCACCCCTACATTTTTTTTGTACGTACACCCCTACAAAAAGCATTGGATATCAACGTTCTCAAAGTGCCCACCCCAGGACTATAGCACATCTGACACATCGCTATCAGGACATTAAACCAGGCATCCAAGAAAAGTCTGCAAAGACCCATGCCCATCTGATTTATTAGTCATTCTCACATTCTATGCCTATGGAAAAACTTGATAAATTGGGTCCAAAATGTTGTTTTTGCAGAAACAACTTATTTGGAAATAGATGCCTTGTCACCCACCGTAGAAAGCACAAGTTTCTTCACTCTTCTTCTGTTGCTGGGGCTTATTTGCATATCTCAACTTTATTCACTAGAGCGGGTAAGCCAGCCAATCCACTCAGAGTAGTTAATTCAGCCTTTTCCAGAGAATAAAACTGAGATGCATACCTGCATATAGATCACAAACTGACCATCAACTGACTTTATCACCATACCCTTCTCCCATCATTCCTGTCTTTCTTGGTTCGCTCCCTCCCTTCCTCCTTTCATACTGTAAAAACTGCAGCTGAGACATGTGCCCATATGATTGCCTGTGAATCCGACAAATCTTCTGAAGGTAGCTGCAAGGAGCAGGCCTGTCTTTCTAAGAAGCGTCCCCACGTCACCATTCTCCTTTTGATATATATCAATTGCAGGCAGAGGAAGATCTGCTTCACTCTAGGGTGCAAGGTGTCTATCAAAATAATGAGCAACTGAAAAATTGGCTCACTTGTGCATCACCCTGCTATTATACTAAGAAATGTATGCAAGTATAGCTCTCATGTGTGTAATACTGTTTAACTGTTGCTAGTCTGAGCTTTTTATGCCTGTCATTTGTCAGTCATTTTAAGAGGCATCTATTGTTTCACTGGTTTCATAGGCTGCCAGTCGTAACAGTAGAATAACAACCAAATCTATGACATGTTAGTACTTAGACGTGGCAATTTCCAAACACCAATGGGAGCATGCAAGTACATGGGGTGCAAAGTATTTTTGTATACACAAACCAGCAAGCTAATTTTCAACGGAAAATTCCTTTTAAAAATTCAGACCAGACAGGGACTGCAGGTATAAAAATTACCATTACCACAGCTGCAAAGTACACATAATAAAGTATGCATGGGTGTGACAGGGACTTCACTATGTTAGCTTCAGATGAGCTAGAAAAAGCACCAAATATGCAGCAATAGAAGAAAACCTCAAGAGCGAAACAAAATGGAGAAGGGGGAACTACAACTCCCATCATGCCTAGTGACTGGAAAACCAAAGGGAGTTCTGGGGGCAGGACCTCAGAGAGACGAGCAGAGAGAGTCCCACCCACACAGGCACATGTGGGGTAATAAAAGGGAGGAAGGATGTATGGTTTCCTTCCTTAGAAAGACTACAGAGGAAGAGTTGGAAAGAAACATGACACCAGTTGCAGCTTGAGAGATTTCCAGAAGTGAAGGCTACACAAATTCCATACTGTGAAAGAAAGGGGAGAAATTTTTCCTGTGGAAAGACTTCCGTCAAGATGAAATAGCTGAGTTCACACTACAAGTGGGTAACTGCAAAACAACTGAACTACAAACCAGCCATAGAAGCTGTCTGAGCCCGTAGTGTCGGGGAGGGACACTGCAAATTGCTAAGGACATATTTTTGTGTGAAAGCGATTGGCAAAGGGAAAATGCAAAAGCAATCAAAGCTGCCGGATGGGAGCTAGAGGCAGCGCTGCCCAGGTTGGGCTGAGACATTTGATAGACTATTTCTTAGAACTGAATTGGAATGTGAATGTTACAATGAAAAGAGAGATACGAAGCCCAGGAGTATATTGAAGGGCTTTTGGGCTTGCACTGGAAGAATGGGGCAAAGCCAACACAGCTACAGGACTTTAGCTTGTGGGTTTCGCTGTGGACATATGAAACTAGATGAAAAAGGATTATAATTGTTTGTTTTTCCCTGAGCAACATAGCATTTTGATACTAGGATACTGCAGAGCTAACTGAGAAGGATAAGCTGTAACTGTGTTCTAAAGATTTAGGACCCGGATGAAGGCCACAATCTTCATAATGGGGATTTCAAAATGAGGTCCTTGCATGTACTTTGCCTTCCTTGCACTAATCTTGCCCTTTCGCAGTCCACCACTTTTTCTTGTGGTGAAAAGTATACCTGTTATTTCAGCCACTGAGGGGAAGGCAATTTCCATCCTAGGAATATCCCTGCATAACCTTTTAGTTAAATCAAATAAATGCCCTAATATCCCAAATCAAACTGGAGAAACTATACTAGTAAAACAAAATAAATCCCTGGGTATATCTTATCATATTGTTGTAAACTGTGAGGTTTACTTGGACACTGTGGCAGCTGACCACGCCCACGGGGGGAAGTCCCATCAGGGGCCACAGGTCAGGCTTAGCTCAGGACACACAAACACAGTTTGATCTTTTATTAGACTGTGTAAGGAAGCCACCAGAGGTGGCTGTAGTGAGCAGCTGGAATAGCCCGACAGGGCTGGTATCCCTCAGGGACTGGAACAGCAAATCCTCCGGTAGCAGTGCTGTAGTGGAAAGAACTGAGAGAATGAGTACAGTGGAGAATATGCAAGACCCCAGTATGGAGATCCCCAGGGTAGGGAGAGCAGACCCTCGAGGAGCGAGTATCTGAACACTGGGAGCTGGGAGGCTTGCAGATGATGTACTCACGCAGCGGTTCCACGGAGATGGCACCGGGGCTGGAACGGAGGCGGGCCCTCGAGGAGCGAGTGCCTGGTTCCAGGGAACAGCTCTGAGGTGAAGATGGTAGTACTCACTGATGTTAAAGATTAGCGAATCCTTCCAGGCAGAAGAGAAGGTAGGAGCAGGCAGCGAGTCAGGGAACATGGGCCCTCGAGGAGCGAGTACCGGTTTCCTGATAGCGACCTGGAAAGCAGGTGAGGCCCCCGAGGAGCGGGTACCCTGTTAGCATTAGAGAGTCCAATAGAGATTGGAGAGGCAGAGTAGCTGGGTACGGAGAGCGAATCCCATCCGTAGGATTACCCTTGCTAACTCAAAGGCTAGCAAACATTGTAGGCTTTAAATATCTGGGCATCATGATGTCATCACGGAGGGACACCCCGGAGGTTCGCGCCAAGTAGGAAATAAGAAGAGCTGCGCAGCGCGCGCCCTATGGTACAAGCGGAGCATGGCAGGAGGCAGCGCCCAAGCCAGTCCGGGGACCCCGGAGAGGATGTCAGGCAGACGCCACGGCAGCCAGGTGTCCATCCGAAGCATGAGGAGGAGCAAACAAAGAGAGGTGGGCAGAGTGAAGCCGTCGGAAAGGGACGGTTGCAACAATTGTGTACTTTAAATATTAGTGTTTGTAGGACTGCCACTCACACAGCCTACCATTCTTATAGGCTGGAAACAGGATCTGGGGCTATATTGTTTTATATTTTTAGAAAGTCCCATGCAAATAAAAACACTTTCAATGCTGAATATTATTAGTTCACTGCTCATAATTGTATGAGAGCCACAAAGATGGCAAATAAAAACGGTCCCTGGTAAGTACTTAACTTAGCACTGATCATTCATCTACGTCCCCCTGACATGGAGCCGTGTTTCGCCCAAGTCTGCACCAGCTGGTTGTTTCCAGCTGCTTGGGCTCACCCCCTTATGCAGGTTTAGCCACGGCAATGTACTATGATGGCCCCCATGACGAGGCTGTTATGTTTTAAGGGGGCCACACACATCCAGAAAAGACTCTCCCCTCACACTGTCCAAAAATCCTCTTTGAGTGGGACCCCCCTCTCCCAACTCCCTCCTGTACCTTGACCAATCTACAAAAAATACAAAATTGTAAGAAGCACCTCCCCCCCCCCCCTTAGACCCTGTCCTCGGTTAATAAGCCCTACCCCCTTGAAATCCAATTCTCCTTCCCCTCCAGCCCACAAAACGTACTTGAAATTGTGGTGGTCTAGAGAGGAAAGGAGTGACCACTACTCACTTCTGCCCTGCTGGCGCCATTTTTAAATGTGGCACCTGCTGACCTCCAATACTCCTTTGCCCTCATGTGACAGGGACAAAGGAGCACCAGTCATCAGCCAGCAGGGCAGGAGCAAGTAGGAGTTGCTTCAAGTAAGCTTGGGGGGGGGGGAGGGGCAGTACCCAGGGGGTTACGTGGGCAGTTTTTCAAGGGGATGGCATTGCTTAACTGGGAGTGCAGAGGAAGAGGACTTCTTATAATTTTTTTTTAACACGTTGAGCTGTGGGATTTTTCACACACTCTCTGACAGGGGCTTTTCTGGGGCTGTAAGGCCCCTTTAAATTCCAATCCTGGAAGCATTCAGTGAATAATTCAATTTTCATAGTAATGAACTGCTTTGCATGCATCTGCATGTGATGTGACTCATTACCATACTTGCGATGCCCTGGTTTATGGGCCAAGAAATAACATGTGGAAATTGCACATTCCTTAAATGGCAAATCTTTTCCTTTGACAATTTTAGCTCATACTTGTATCCAAAACTACCATAGCTGCTGATTTTAATTTTTTTTTAAATTTGCATTTTAGTGCAACATGAAATACACTGATTCATGTTTTTGTTTATTTGCAGCCACTGAAAATGACAATCTCTTGTAGTCTACCTCCAGTTTCCATGATCAGTTAATTTTAAGGCCTGATACTAGGGATGTGCATTCATTTAAAATGAAAAAGTACATTGCAATGAATGAAGCAATTTTTGGTTCATTCTAAATGGAATGAACTGAAAATAGCTTCCTACAAAAATACCCCAAAATTTTCTGGTATTTCCATATTTGGGCATTTTTAAAAAAACAGGCCTCTGGCGGAACTAGGCCCAAGGTCTGGTCCTGGCACTGAGGCCTAGATCTGGTACCAGGACCTGGCCTGAGGCTTGGTCCTAGTGTCAAGGCCTGGCATTGAGGCCTACTCTAAAGCCAGGTCTTGTTCATAGAGATTAAGGGCTACGCCCAATATTGGTACCTTTCAACAGCCATACATCAAAATGGCATTGTTCTTTTCAGGAGGAAGGTGCCACAGCGACATCTCTGCAGAGCGCTCTTCAAGCAGACAGCATCATTTTTTGGCAATAGAAGAAAAAAGAATTCATCAGGAGGCCTGATGCTAGGCCTCTTGGCCAGACCCCAGTGATGATACCAGACTTCTGTGCCCAGACCAGGTATCAGGCCTAAGCCTTGATGCCAGAACCAGGCCCAGAGCCTAGTTCTAGTGCCAGAACCAGGCATCAGGCTTAGATCCAATGTCAGGACCAGGCCTTAGCACCAGGACTAGGCCTTGGTTGGGCTGTGTGGCTCCAAGACCTGAAGCCAGGCCCTTGGGCTGGATCCTGGTGCTGTAATCTAGGCCAGGCCCCCAACCCCGGCTCCTTTTTTGTTTTCCATTTAAGTCAATGGGGGCCTAGGGATTACTTCCCCCATTGAATTCAGTGGAAAATAAAATAAAAATGAAACAAATAAACAGAACTTTTTTTTTTGTTTATTATGAACTGAACAAATGGAAACAAAGAAACAAACGAAAACTTTTGCCTCTGCACATCCCTACCTGATATGCCACAAATATTTAACTAGAGGAGTCGACACTGCAAATAAGCTTCCTTAGCACAGCTCCAGTGATGAACAGAGACAATTCAGTGCTCCATTTTGTTAGAACTTCCACCCTAGGCTCTGCATTTGTCTCCATAAATGATTCAGAGGGACTTACAGAAAAAGCTTTCATTGGCTCAGTGCAGGAAAAAAACAGCAGGAAAGAAACTATAAAATAGAAGAACAGAGAAAAAGGAAAACAGGAAGTCCAATGATAGCAAAAGAGACAGAGAGGAGGAAAGGGCCAGAGATGGGGAGAACTCTTGGGAAAAACAGGAAAAGGAGGCAGGAAGGAAAAGAGAGTGACAACGAGGGTCTCTACCATTGTGTATTGTGTTAAGGCACTAACTCTTAGCAAGTCTGTGAGGTAACATATTTAATGGACCACACTCTCAACATATAGCAGGACATCTATTGTAAAAAATAATAATAATAATAATAATGAGCCCTAATGAATGGTGTCAGCAGCTGAAAATAAACATAGGGAGAGTAATTTTTAATAGTCTGCATAACTCAGGTCATTTGCATGTAATTCAGTGCAGCTAAAGTTATAGCAGTAGTTTTATAAACAGTGGTGGCAGCCACACAATTTAGAAAATACTCAACATTTCAGCCCTGAAAGTGCACATGTAATTTCAGTATGCATATCTATTTATAAAAATTTATATCTATTTATAAAAAGGTATATAAAAATAAAAAATAAAATAAATAAATAATGCAGGAAAATACATAGTTTCTCTACCCATTTTATAAAATCACAAGCGTAATAATTGTAACATATGTGATTAATAATCCTCAGTTATATGCAGTGGCATGTATTTTATATTGAATGCACATACTCCACTTATAAAAAAACTTGTGCATGTACTTGCACTCACCAGTTCACTCAGACCTCCACTAGCTCCCCCATACCCTCCAGCACGTCACTTGATCCCCCATCACTTAACCCAAACCTCCCAGCCTAGAATTACAGATCAAAGCAGCTCTCCCCGAGAGCTTTGGGTGCAGTGCAATTTAGTTTTTGAAGTTAAAGGAGGTGCAGGAAGTTTTCCCTTCCTTGAGCTTTTGGGCCTACCATTTGGGCTCAGACACCCCCGTCTGGTGTCCTTAGGCAAGGTCCGGGAGCTGCCCTACCAGGCCACTCCCTGGCTGCCTGCATTTGCCTCCAGGGTTGCATTTTGGAATTTCAGAGATTTTTCTTTGTAAGAAGCCGGTGAAACCGCTGGGCGTTGCCTGGAGAGAGATCACGGTGAAACCTTTTCCTGGGGGGTTGTTCCAGGATAGGGAAGAGCTGCCCCTCTGAAACCTCCTGCAGGACAGACGAATGGTGGTGACCGGCTGCAGAGGACTCAGTGTTGGGAAAGAGATTTTTGGTGCAAGAGGTTTGCTGCTCCCCCCACCCCCCCCCCCTTCCTAGCCTGCAAGAGGAACATCTGAGAGCCGTGTGTTCCTGAGTGGATCCATGCCATGGGAGGATTTGAGAGAGACCGAGACTGATATATTTGGAGAACTTTAGTAAGAGCAAGCTAAGACTAATTCTGAGGACCCTCGTTTGGAATCTTCCGCCCTGGAAGAGAGGAAATTGGGGCTGTCTGCGCTTAGACTGTTTTACCAATTTTTACCAGCTTTGGAGGGGTTTCTCCTGCCCACACAGGGACACCCTGTCCACTTGGGAACCTCATCTATCCATGCCCTGGAGAATGAGTGTTTCCCTTGCCCTGGTATTCAGAGACCCTTGCACAGAGGAAGGACTATGAACAGCAAAGATCAGATGGCGATGCTAAGAACCGTTTGGAACTGTGCCATTTACTTATCTAATGCACCTTCAGTAAAGTTTACTTTTTTGGACACTCAAAACTCGGGCCTTCTGCGTGTTATGGGCTCTCACAGTAGTAAAAGATTTTCACCTTTCCCAGGAAAAAAAAAATTACACAGTCACCCCTGTCACTGGGTCTTGAAGGAGAAATTCCTTTCCTCTACCAGCAAAGCATCTATGCCCTGGGAAAGGAGACTTGTGAACGAGCTAGTGTGACTGGATCCAGCCCCCAAGAAGTACAAATATTTTATGGCCCCATTGCTGGCTACCTGCCACCCCAAAACGGGATTACATACGTATGTCACATTAACTTTGTACCAATAAATCACTTAACGGTATTCAGACCAGTTTCCAGTATAGGTCTGCCACTGAAAACAGAAGTAGTGGCATTTTTTTCTCAAAAAAATAAGGAATGCTTGGTTTTATGCCATGTCTTACTAATTTAATAAGGATTATAACATAGCCTGCACAACCACAACCAATAAATATCATCTTTAGGATTTCTTTTAGCACAATACAAAACCTCTACATGACCACCACTGCTATGGTCTCCTCTTTCTGTCCATGTGCACTGTCTGCATGTGGCTCCAGCAGAGCCGTAGCGTGCCTATGGCCAATATGGCCACGGCCACAGACGCCACTACCAAAAAGGCACCATAGCACCGCCGCCATGGTAAGTGGAAGAGCAGCGTGGCTCACTGGCCACGCTGACGATTCTGGCAGAGCCATGCTGCTTTTCGACTCATAGGCATCGGAATGGGGGTGCGGCCAAAAACAGAAGAAGCCTCCTTGGTGGCAGTGGGATGATGCATGATTTCCTGAATGCTGCTCACCCCTACGGGGTGCTATCGCGATCCCCTCATTCACCTCCCTGCGAATGGAAGGCTTGCAGTGCGGGCTGCTTCCTCCACTGATGACGTTATTCAGGCACCGGCAGCTGGGAAGGAGGAAGCAGTCCACGGTGCAAGGCTGCAATTCTTCCATTCTTCAGGAGCAGGGAGGTGAATGCGGGGGATCATGGTAGTACCCCAGGGGGTGAGCAACATTAAGAAAATCATGCACCTGCCACCTGCAGTGAGTGAGATGTGGGAAGGGAACAAGATTGCTGGGGAGGCTGGGAGCAAAAAGTAGGCTGGGGAGCAAGACTGCTGGGAAGTGGAGGGCTGGGAGGGGAAGGCCTGTTGAGCAAGACTGCTGGGGAGTGGGGTTTCTGGGATGGGAGGCACCTCTGGAAAGCAAGACTGATAGAGAGTGGGGGGGGGGGGTGTCTGGATGGGGAGAGGATGCTGGGGATTAAGACTCCTGGGGAGTGAGGTGTCTTGGAGAGGAGAGGGGACCAAGGTGCTGGAGCATGGGGGGAAGGGGAGCAAGACTGTGAGAGCATGTGTATATGTGTGTGTGGGAGAGGGAGAGCATGTGTGTGGGAGAATGAGAGTGAGAGAAGCATGTATGTTTATATTCATGTGGGAGAGAGAGAGAGAGCATGTGTGTGGGGGGGGAAGAGAAAGCATGTGTGTATGTGTGTGGGGGGGGGGGAGAGAGAGAGCATGTGTGTGGGAGAATGAGAGTGAGAGAAAGCATGCATGTTTATATTCATGTGGGAGAGAGAGAATGTGTGTGGGAGATTGACCCCCACTTCCTCCCTGCCTGCTAATCCATGACAATTTTTGGGTTTCTGGAAATCAAAAGTTCCCAGATATGGATAACTGGCAATTTTTGAAATCCTTATTAGTTCTAATTATTGGGTATTATTTGATGTCTTATTTGAAATATTTTTTTGAGAATTGGAACATTTTTATGTGAGTTGTTAATTATTGAATGCTATTCTATTCATTAGTTTTGAATTATTCTTTTTATCGGTATGGTTTTACTAATTTTGTTTTATGAGAAATAGTAATGCTTCTGTTTTTTCATTGTTGCAGTTCATATAGAATTTGTCTTCTTGTGGTTTCCAGTTCAGTTTTTGCCCATACATTTCTATTTATATTTTATGGTCTCTTTATTTTGTATTTGAGGATCTGTCTGTGTTTTGCATGTGTGATTGAATAAGGTATTCCAATAGCATGTAGTTTGTATGTAAATATCTATAGCAGCTTGGCTTGTTCTGTTTTCCTAATAGGGGGTGTATTGGCGTTTTAGGCCTGGTGTAATATTTGCAGTGTTAACTTTCATAGGAAGAGTTGCTGCTGTTTGAGTGCTGGCAGTTAGTGCTGTTTTTATACAGAAAGTTTAGTGTATTATAATTCTGTTTTTTTGCGGCTCTCTGAGGGTCATGCCCATGCCCAAGATGCATTACAGTAGACCTAATATCATATGAGTTCCAGGTGCCGCTTACTTTTTTGCAGGGTTTTCTAGTTGGCACCACAGCAGTGCATGTAAATATAATATACATATTGTAAGTGATATTTTTACCTCAGAAGACTACGCTTTAAATGTCCTTTTTCATGTAAAATCTGTTATTATAAATGCATACTTTTTAATTGTATGCGAGGAGGGTGTGATGAGGTGGGGGTAGAAGGATGTAAGGTTTTTCTAGGGTGCCTAATACCCTTGCACTGGCCATGGCCATTACTGTAGAAATATTTAACAAAGTTTCCCAACTCATAGTGTTATGTGTTGTATAATGGGTGAGGGCGCAGTTTTTCACTTGGCCATATTGCCTGGCTACAGCTCTGGGCTCCAGACTAGTGCCAGTGCCAGTGCAAGGGCATTAGATATCTTAGGTGAATCTTACAGTCTTGTGCCCCCCCCCCACCCCCAATGGCCCCCCGTCCACACACAGTAAAAAATTATGCATTTAGGTGAGCCAAGATGGTAGCTTGCTGAGAGGATGTGGGTTTTGAGTTCCTGTTTTTGCTTTTTTCCTTTTTAATAATGCCTCACTCTAAATGGAAGGGAGATTTCCCCAGCTTCTCCTCTGATTGATCCTACTCAACAGAAGATTAATGAGTTCCTTATCTTTGCGTCAATAAATACTCCAGGAGCCAGTTCCGTTGTGGGCGATGCCGCAGAGCGAGTGGTGCCATTGCTGGACATTGAAACAACTCTTAGCCCTGAAGCACCAATAACTCCTTCTCCATCCTGTTTGACATCTGTGAGGGAAGCCTTGCTGCCATGTGGCTTCTGGGAAGACCTTATCTCCTGCTATCGTGAGACTTGGAAGGGGAACTTGGAAGAGATTTTTTTCCTCTCTGGGAAATCTTGGCGCCTCATTGGTGGATAGAGGTGCATTGGAAAATCCCCTGCTTCAGACTTTGATACCCGTAGATGAGAGGGAACACTCTTGGTTTCTTTCACCTTTCCACAGGATCGTGAGTCTGTCTTGAGATTTTTTCTTCGTAATAGATCTACCCTGTTTTATGGTAAAAAAATGTGGATATATCCAGATATTACCAGAGTAATTCAAGCTTGCAGAAAAAAAATGTCTTGCTATGCATCACATTTTGGCTCTTGGCGCACAGTTTATTCTTTGTTACCCTTGGTAAACCTCTCCCCTATGCAGGAGGAGCCACAAAAATAACTCCACCTCTCAGCTGTGTATTTAGGAACAGACAAATGTAATACACCAACACACAACTACAGTACCTGAATTTAATCCACTTTGAAGTGTTGAAAAAAGTGTGAAAAGTGGAATATATAAAAAAAAAAAAAATCTAAAAAAATCTAAATCTAAACTAAATGGTCTCTCAGGGATGGGGAGGAGAGGCTGGAGCAGAGAATAGAGCAATAAGTGATAACATAAAACCCACCTTATGTAGCTACAGTATTGCATATAAAATCAGTGCATGCACAGTTACACAGGACATTAGGATTCTTATTCTCTATAGTAAACATAGACAAATGGCATTATAATAAAAAAAGAAGGAATATTTTATTAACGTGGAAAAGTGGGGAAAATTAGGTTGCAAGATATAAAAGAAAAATCACTAGCCCTTCTCTGTATCTCAGTTCACTTAACTTGCAAAATACTTCAAACTCCCATCTAAATTCTGGCCAGAATAATAGTATAGGTTCTCAGTTAAGTCTCACGTGAGTTTTGCTTTCCTGTTTGTTAAGTAAGCTGCTCCACTTTGTGCTTGATGAAGCTGATGCAGATTCTTGAATTCCTGAGCTCAGTTCAGCTGGAGTGTCCACTTGCTTCAGGAGATTGGTAGTCCCAGGTCTCACAAAAAAAATTATAAATTCCCTCTCTACTCTATATAAAATCTTGACAAATCTTCTGAATTTCCCTGCAACTAAGTCAGACTGATACTGAATGTATGCAGATCCTATTCTAAATACTGTTCTTCTAGCTATAAATGAAATAAAAGGTCAGATAATTCTTGGAACTCACACTCTTTTCCCTCACTTCAAAATAAAAAAAATTGCTTTCTTGGCACTGCTAGATAATTACTATTTTACAGACTATGACTAGGAGGAACGCTCCCCTCTGTCTGCAACTGCCCCCCTCTATTGTGGTAGCAGCCATGTGACTGGGGGAGGAACCTCACCTCATTGCTATGTCCTTATGTCCTTTCCTCACTGTGCACAAAAGACAACCCTTCTTTTATACCTAATTTTAGAAAGTTCATTAGCAATCAATCCCTTGCTCCTCATTGGCTTTGGTCCAGGATTACACCACAAGTTCTGATTCCAAGAATTGCCATAGGTCCATTCAACTCAAAAATTTCCTTCTGCCAAAAAATCCAGTTAACCTAAGCAATTGTATCCAGGTCTACTTGGTGTCACTGCAGTCCACTGGCTTCCAGCCATGTCACCCCACCCCTAGTGAAACCAGAGGGTAATTTAACATTTGTATGGGTGGGAAGGACTTCTGTGGGCTTCAAAGGAAAGCATTTGCCTGGCTCCTTTCTGTCTGACCACCAAGGTACTGCTAAGTAATTCACATCACCATTTGCTAATCAGAGCAAGAGCAATGTCTTAGCTTCTGGCTTATACCTGCACATGTATTATGAAACATTTAAAGATGAAGTATGTGTATTTTGAGCTTTCTCAACTAAGATTTTATTTGGACTCTCAAGTACACAATGGGTAGTTTCTCTCACAGATAAAGGCAGTATAACATATATGATGTTGTTCCTCTCAATTTTTCTTTTTTCTTTGTTGATTCTTTTGGCTCAGCTTGGATCTTGTGCTCCCCCTTTTTCCTTTAATATGAGAGGTTTATACAAAAGTTGTATATTGATGTTTTTTCTTTTAGCTATATCCTCAGTTTTTCTGTAACATGGCTTCTTGTGTTATAATTATAAATTTCAATAAAAATAAAGCAGAAAAATGATGCATTTATAACAGATTTTACATGAAAAAGGACTATTAAAGTACAATCTTCTGAGATAAAAATATCACTTAATGTGACAGTTATATTATATTTACATGCACTGCTGTGGTGTTATCCAGAAAACCTGCAAAAAAAAAACCCATATGGCATTAAGCCTATTGTAATGTGTATGGAGGGGATGTATCAACATTACTTCATTTTAAAGAACAACAATGGATATACAAAATGGATACAGTATCACCATCGGGTATGAATGAAGTGATAGATTGGTGTACTCTGGTGTAGTGTTCCATTTGTTTGTAGCAGTCCATATCTTATTGGTTCATTATGATATCTCTTATGTGGGATTGGTCCATGTCACCGTTAAATGCAAAAAAATGTACGGCCGCACATACATGGTATATTGACATGTCAGGAAGCATGGAGTTGAGCATTGTAACTTTCATCCCTTTTGAATCCTGTGTTTCAAATTTGTAGGTTTTCCTCCTGCGCCACCGTCCTGCGCTCCTCCCTCGGTTCGGGTCGGCCCTCCCCGTGCAGTCGGCGTCGGCCCATCGGGGCCAGGGGAAGAGGACCCATGACAAGCCTCCCGCGAGGCCACCGAGGCGGTCTCATTAAAAAAAAAAAAAAAAAAAAAAGCTGTGTTTTAAAAACGGAGGGCAGATGGAAACAAAACAAGCTTTAAAAGAAAAAAAAAAGAGGAAAGGGACCGGTAAGCCCGCCCCGGAAGCCCCGACATCTCCCTCGGCTCCCCAGAGCTCTTTAAAGGGCTGAGACGGCTCCAGGCATCGCGCTCCTTCGTGTGCACCAGATCACAGAAGTAGAAGCCACCCACACTAACTCCTTCTGGTATTCCTCCCTCTCCTAACCCAAGCGCTCCTACAAGAGCTCTCCTCAAGCATTCATCCAGCCACTCCAGCACTCGTCCAGCCACTCCAGCATTCGTCCAGCCACTCCAGCATTCGTCCAACCACTCCAGCATTTACAGCAGTATCTCTACTCTCTCGCAACATATTTCCCATCTACTTCGCCACAAAGATGCACCTTTGCACCATACCCACAATCTGGAACAAACTCAGAATGCACACAAAACCTGCATATCATCACGTTGCATGGCAACAAAGGCTAATCCCAATAATGATATCGCCAATTACACAAATCCTAAGTCTCTCTCTGTTTACTCTAACTCTATTCAACGCTCAGTCGCTCTCCAAAAAAACACCTACCTCAACAAAACACTAGTCTCGAGTCATTTGAGCTCACCTCTTCTCAAACCATCCTCCCACCCATCAGACCCATTACCAACAAACCTGCTCATCGCCATCCCGAACACCATCTCAAAACCAATTTCTGAAATTATTAACACATCTCTATCTCAAGGCTTAGTACCTAACCAGTTAAAATTGGCAATCCTCAAACCTCTGCTAAAAAAACCAAATGCCTCTCCATCGGACCAAGCTAACTTCCGACCAATCACAAACTTACCTCTCATTGCCAAATTGATGGAAAAAATCATCAACAAGCAACTGTCAGAATATCTGGAAGATCATAACATTCTGTCTCCGGCTCAGTACGGCTTTCGCAAATCCCTAAACACCGAATCTCTCCTACTATCACTCATGGACACCATCCTCGTAAACCTAGAGAAAACACAATCCTACCTGCTTGTTCTTTTAGATTTGTCTGCAGCTTTTGACACGGTAAAACACACAATACTGATAGACCAACTAACCAACATAGGCATCAAAGGCTCAGCTCTCAGTTGGTTTCAGTCCTTGCTGAGCAACAGGTTCTATAAAGTCAGGATAAACAACAGGAGTTTCATCCCATCCTTACAGACCAAGGAGTCCCTCAAGGATCTTCACTTTCACCCACCCTCTTCAATATCTACCTCCTCCCTCTCTGCCACCTACTCGCAAACCTTAAGCTTACCCATTACCTCTATGCGGATGACATACAAATCCTTATCCCGATCACAGAATCCCTTCAAAAAACTATTACCTATTGGAATGACTGCCTTCAGCCAATCAAAGACCTACTCCCTAGCCTCAACTTAGTATTGAATGCCAATAAAACAGAAATGCTCATTATCTCCCATGACCCCCCCACCATCTCATCAAGCTTCTCTCAATCAACAAACTCAAATAGCATGTTCTCTCCTGACGTCAGGGATCTAGGAGCCTGGCTAGACAACAATCTAAACCTAAAAAAGTTTATAAACACTACCTCAAAGGACTGCTTTTACAAACTGCAAGTCCTCAGTAAGCTAAAACCCCTCCTTCACTTCAATGACTTCTGGCTAGTACTCCAATCCATCATACTATCTAAGCTCAATTATTGCAACTCCCTTCTACTCGGACTTCCCACAAATATTATCAAACCCTTACAGATGGTACAGAACGCCGCCGCCAGAATCCTCACAAACTCTAACAAAAGAGAACATATCACTCCAATCCTCCGTAATCTTCACTAGCTTCCTATTAAACACAGGATCCTCTTTAAAGTTCTCACAATCGTTCACAAAGCGACACACAAACTCGCTCCCATCATGTTAAGCAGATAACTTCAACCTCATACATCTTCAAGACCCATCAGAAGCGCATACAAAGGCACACTGTATGCCCCGTCGGCAAAAACATCATTGAGCAAAGAGCACTATCTTCAGCAGGTCCCCACCAATGGAACGCGTGCCCCCCAGATCTAAGACTTGAACCAAGTCATCAGGAGTTAAAAAAAAAAAAAGCTAAAAACCTGGCTATTCCGCCAAGCCTTCCCAGACACTTAATGCTGCCTAGATGCTATGATAAACTCAATCATGGGCTACCTCATTGAGTTATCCTATTCTGACTTTTTAACTGTACTATGATTCTGAGTTCAAACGTTTCTTGTAACTATACTATACTATGTTCAATTTGTACTTTGTTCTATTGTTCTATGTAAAGGCCCCCCCCCCCCCCCCTTTTTTTGGGCATTTCACTGTTTTATGTAAACTGGAGTGATTTGTATTTCATACAAGAACCTCGGTATATAAAAATTAAAAATAGATAATATAAATAAATAAAGTAAGTGTACATATCAGCTAATTGATTTAGTCAAGAACACACTCATTAATGGTTGCCTCGTTTTTTTAACATTCCCAGGAAAACCTGATGCCCTTGAGGAAGAGTCAAATGCACGGTGTCTCAGGCGTTTTGAGGGCTTGTACCTGGAGTGTTTTATTGCAATTTAATGCTTTGAAAAAGTTGGATATTTTCCATCTGTGGATCAAGATAAATGGACATTTGTATTGCATTTGAATCTATTACATATGAACAGTTTTTAAATTGCTTAAGGAAAATTAATTTTAAGCAAATAAGAAAAAATATATACAAAAAAATGTGGGCACATTGGAGACAAATGAATACATAAAAAAGGGGAATTATTGTTCAAGCTAAGTGTTCCTATTATATTTTACATGGAACAACTGCTTAGTGAATGTTTATAGCCCCTAAAAATGATTGTATCTTAAGTTAGGCATGGCTCTGTGTGGGATTTCATCCTGGATTTTCTTTTTCAAGTTTGATTTTTACTCGGGTTTGTTTTTTTTTGTGTGTGTTGATCTTTTACCCTAGAGAAAAGGCAAGATAGAGGAGATATGATAAAGACATTTAAATATCTCAAAAGCTTGCATGCATAGGAGGTAAGCCTCTTTCAATGGAAAGGAGGCTCTAGAACAAGAAGATCATGAGATGAGATTGAAAGGGGGTAGACTCAGGAGTAATCTTAGAAAATATTTCTTTATGGAGTAGGTAGTGGAGGCATGGAATGGCCTCCCAGTGGATTTGGTGGAAGTAAAAACAGTATCTGAATTCAAGAAAGCATGGGATAAATACCAGGGATCTCTGAGAGAGTGACAGGAATTGTAAGGCTCAATAAATTGGATGGATGGGCAGATTGGATGGGCAGACTAGATGGCCATATGGTCTTTTTCTGCCATCATGTTTCTATGTTTCTACGTTTCTAAAACAGCTGACAAATTGAATATTGAATAATTAAACACATTTACATTTTAAAAAGTTCACAATAAAAATCAATACAATATTTTAAAAGAGCAGACAGATCAAATAACACCCAATAATTAAAATTAATAAGGATATAAGAAATTATCCGCTCTCCATAGCTGGGACCTTTTGATTTCCAGTTAGCCTCAGATTGTCGTGGATTCGCTGGGAGGAGGAGGCTCGGCTCTCTAGCTCTCACATACACACACTAATATACATATGTTCCTTCTCTCATACATACTGGGTAGATTTTCAAAGGGTTACGCGTGTAGATTACGCACGCAACCCACGAAAACCTACCCCAAACCCTCCCTGCGCGTGCCGAGCCTATCTTGCATAGGCTGCCAGTGCGCGCAAAGCCCCGGGACGCGCATAAGTCCCGGTGCTTTCCTGGGGTGGGAGTGTCGGGGGCGTGCCGCGGCCAGCGCATCATCAGGGGCGTTCTGGGGGCATGGCCACGGCCTCCGGACCAGGCCCCGGACTGGACCATGGCGCGCCAGCGGCCAGCCTGGCGCGTGCAAGTTATGCCTGCCAAAGGTAGGGGGGTTAGATAGGGCCGGGGGGGTGGGTTAGGTAGGGGAAGGGAGGGGAAGGTGCGGGGGGGGGGTGGGGGTGGAAGGAAAGTTCCCTCCGAGGCCGCTTTGATTTCGGAGCGGCCTCGGAGGGAATGGAGGCAGGCTGCGCGGCTCGGCGCGCGCAGGCTGCCGATTTTGGGCAACCTTGCGCGCGCCGGCGTACTTTTGTTTGCGCCTGGTGCGCGAACAAAAGTACGCGCGCACATAGTTTTATAAAATCTGCCCCACTGTGTACACTCTCACATGCTCATTCTTCTCTCTCTCTGGAATGCTCAAGTTGTGGCAGCCTCCACCTTCAGCCTCACAGCTGACATGACTACTCCTCTTTCCTCATGGGTTTGGGCCAATGCTGCTGTTGCTTCTTCCCTCTCCCTCACGCCTCCTACCTTCTCCCATTCCTTCCCTCTACTCTCTCTATTTCCCTTCCTCTCGCTCAGTCCTCCTCCCTTCCTGTTCTTCCCTCCTCTCCCACTCATCCCCTTCTCGTCCTCTCACTCATTCTTCCTCCTTTCCCTTTCATTTCCTCTTCTCTCTCATCCTCCTTCCTTTCCACTCCTCACTCCTCCTCCCTTCCCTTCCCTCTCTCATCCCCCACTCATTCCTCCTCCTTTCTCTTTTCTTCCTTCTCAATCCTTTTCCTTTCCCTCACTCACTCTTCCACCTTTCCTGTTCCTTCCCTTCCCTCCCCATCCCCTTCCCCTCACTGACTTCTACTGCTCTCCCCCTTCCTTTTCCTTATTCACTCCTCCTCTTTTCCCTTTCCTTTCCTCTCATGCCTTTCCCTTCCCCTCACTCATTCCTCCTCCTTTCCCATTCCTTCCCTCTCCATCACTCATCCCCCTTCATCTCACTCACTCCTCCTCCCTTCCCTCTCCTCTCATTCATCCCCCTTCCCCTTATTCATCCCCTTCCCCTTACTCATTCCTTTGCCTTCTCCGTTCCTTCCCTCCCCTTCCTCCTCTTTCCCTTCCCCCTCCCTTTCCTTTCCTTTCCTTCCCTCCCCTCACCCACAACTTTCTCCCTTCCCTTCCCTTCCATTTCCTTTCCCTTACTCAACTCAGCTCTTCTTTCCTACCCTTCCTTCTCAGTATGAAGAGGAGAGAAGAGAAGCAGGGGGACCTGAGTGAGAGAAGGGAAGAGGAGGAGAAGAATGGAGTGAAAAGTTCTTATTTCCCCTCCCCCTCTCTGCCTACCTCCCTTTACCTCCTCTGGTCTGCATCGTCACGGTTTTAGTTCAGCCTGCAGGGATAGGAACACTTTGGGCAGGTCCGCATCACGCCACTATGGTTTTTCTATAGCCCATGGGAGTAGAAACCCCACAGGCATATCAGGCCCACCCCATTTCAGTTTTCTTACTTCTGCCCACAAGGAGTAGGAACCTTGTGGGCACGTCAGCACCGTGCCACTGCAGTTCTTTCTTCTACTTGCGGGGGGTGGAATCCCATAGACAATGCGTGAGAGAAGGGGTTTTCAGCGTGAGAGCCCCTCCTGATGCATGCCCTCCTACAGCCCAGCGCCCAGAGGCCTTGGCCTTCCACACTCTCACTCAGTACACCACTGATTGGATGTCCTACTTGTCAGCTGTTTTGAAATATTATTTTTATAAATATGGTATTACTATTTTGATTAACGTATTTATTATAATTCTTGATTTTGTTTTATGTTGAATGAGAAATGGTGATGTTACTGTTTTTTCCATTGTTGCACTATGTACAGAGTCTGGCTTGTTGCATTTCCAGTTCAATTTTTGTCTCTATGCTTCTATTTCTACTTTATAGTCTCTTTATTCTGTATTTGGTGAGGATCTATATGTGTTCTGCCTGTGCCAGAGGTTTGGTATTCTGCTAGCATGTAGTTTCTGTGTAGGGATCCTAACAGTCTAGTATCTTCTGTTTTCCTAAAAGGAGATGTATTGGTGTTTAGGGCCTGGTATAATATTTCCATTTTTGTCTTTTCATAGGAAGGGTTGTTATTGTTTGAGTGCTGGCAGTTAGTGCTGTTTTGATATGGTAGATTTACTATATTATAACTGTAATTCATTTTACCTATGGCTTTTTGTGCATCAAGCCTACACCCAACATGTGTTACAATAGGCTTAATTCCATATGGGGTCCAAGTGTTTTTTTGGAGGTTTTTCTGGTTGGCACAACAGCAGTGCATGTATATATAATATACATCAGTGTTTCCCAACCAGTGTGCCTTCAGATCTGTTCAGGTGTGCCACAGAAAAGTCCCCACTACGTGATGCTCAGATCCAGGCCAGCACCTGGGCCTTGCTCTCAGCACCTTGCACCAACAAGAGACACCAGCAGTATCTTTTACAATTATTGGAATTCCTTTCTCAGAACGTGTAGAGTCATGCGGGCTTCTTCTTCCTAACTGCAGTATGAACCCCAGAATGTGGCAATGAATGGGCAGCTTGCAGAGCATGGATAGTTGGGCCCTGCTTTGTACAGCATACACAGTTCACACAGCACCTCCTCATTTTCCCCATCTTTGAGTTCTTCAGGCCTCTGCCTTTTCCCCAGGCTGAGAGAGAGAGAAAGACAGGACGTGCACCGAGCACTGGATGTGACTCACTTTGAGTGTTTTGAGCAGTAGTAGCAGTGAAGGAGCTCTGGCAGCCACGCGCGGTAGCCAAGGTAACTAAACGAGCCAGCTGCCTTCATCCCACCAACTTCTCCCTCCTTCTGCAGGAGCTGGTGCATCATGACGAGTTCATTTGAGTCTTTGCTCCCTCTCTTCCTTTTTTGTCAAATTTCAAAGAAATTCTGCTGCTGTTTTCAGGGCTTCCCTATGTATTTCTTTTGGCCCTATAAGTCCTTTCTATGTCCGCCCTGCCTGCTCCATAAAATAGTTTTGTTAATGTGGGTATGCCTTGTGCTTGGAAAGGTTGGGAAACACTGATATACATATTGTAGATGATATTTTTTTATTTCACAAGACCGTACTTTGAATGTTCTTTTTTATAGAAAATATGTTCTTATAAATGCATAATTCTCAATTGTGTATGTGAAGAGGGCCGGGGTGGGGGAGGGCAAGGCTATAAGATTCACCTAGGGCACCTAATACCCTTGCATTGGCCATGGGTTCCAGAGGAGGGGGTGAAGATTCGAGGGGTGGCCTGGTGTCAGTTTTTAAGGTTTAGATCGCTGGAGGGAGCAGGGCCTTTATTTGGCAGGCCCAGGACAGAGACAGAATGAACTGAAGAAGGGAGGGGGGGCAGGGCAGTAATCGTTCTCACAGGGCAGCAAAAAAGCTCAGCCCTGGCCCTGCGAAACCGCAAAGAGTTCTGATAAAGATCAGCGTGGCCATGCTCTGCTTTACCTGGACTCGTTCTGCTGGTAGTGCTATAAGTAGGAGGTGTTTTAAGATACTTTGAGCACTAATTCCACTCCAGGAATGAAAATATAAGTCTGATAAATAAACTAGGAGGTCCATCTAAATCTAACGGAGCCTACTTTCCAGAACGCACGCATACGCCTATGTGAATGCAGGAAAAAAATATACGTTAGACTCTTCTTGGTCCGCCCAACATCTCCTGAAAATTAGGTGTGGATCAAATACAAAACCAGAAAGTTATTAGGTGGCATAATTGTGCGCATGTATTTCTGGAATATGCATACATATGGATTGAGAGAAAAAAACCGTCATGATCCGTGTCGACCACTTGACATCACCTGAAAATCTGATGTGGATTGGATGCAAATTCAAAATGTTATTAGATGGCAAAACTGTGTGTGCATATTTGTGGAATAAATGGATTGCCCCCCAAAAACGCCCCTTTTATGATACTCCTAGACACCCTGATATGTCCAGAAAATTTGGCATGAATCAAATGCAAAACTGAAACGTTATTAGGTGGTACAATGGTGTGATTGCAAAAAAAGTTATTAGATGATGTAATTACATGCGTGTACTCATGCAACATGTGGATTCCCCCACAAAATACCCCTGCCAGGATCCTCGTGCACCCTCTGATAGGTGATAAAAAGTGGATGCAGAAAGGATGCACAAGAAAAAAAGTTATTAGGGAGTTTCCCTTTCAAAATGAGCTTGCAGTCCCGGCGAGTATAAAGTGCCCACGGGCAAGCTTCAAAGTGTCCCCAAAAATGAAAAGGGTGAGTTTATTGCATTTAACTGTCAACTGAATTATCTAAAAGATCACTTTGCTGGTGGTGCTACTTTAATTAATCCTGAGAGTACAGGCAGATGAACATTAATATTCAGGCCATGTTTGCGGATTAGCACTTAAATACCAAACGGATGCCAAATACAATATATGTCCTGGGCTTTTCTTGTTCAAGCATAATGTGAAATATTGTAGCTCTAATGCACCGTCAGATTTCCAGATTAATAAAGATTCTAAAGAAAAAGGCTCATCCCTAAGCTACTGCCCTGCAATTCCTCATGGCGAGAGCAAGCGTCTGCTTCTAATTCTTCTTAATTTTCTGTTCAAGAGGGAGGGTAAGTTTATTATGCTCCAGGTGGCTTATTCATTGCCAAAGCACACAAGTTATGCCAGTTTTCAAAGCAGACTCATGCAGTTTTATAAGGAGCCATTTACATCCATAAACCTGGGTTTTATGCACGTAAATGGCTTTGAAAATTACCCCCAGAACTGTGATTTGGGAGCTTAGTGTCATTTGCACCATTGAAAAGTGTTTTATTCATTGCTTTTAGGGTTCTTTCATTCATTGTGTGTCTTTAGTTTCTCCTATGGTCCAGCTGGATATCTTTTATGCCATCCCTGAGAAAATGCTGTGTTTGCTGTACTGGTCTACTTGGCTACATAGAAATAAAGGGCAATAAACAAGTTGTAAGAACATAAGAAATTGCCATGCTGGGTCAGACCAAGGGTCCATCAAGCCCAGCATCCTGTTTCCAACAGTGGCCAATCCAGGCCATAAGAACCTGGCAATTACCCAAACACTAAGAAGATCCCATTCCACTGATGCAATTAATAGCAGTGGCTCTTCCCTAAGTAAACTTGATTAATAGCAGTTATCCAAACCTATTTTGAACCCAGGTACACTAACTGCACTGACTACATCCTCTGGCAACAAATTTCAGAGCTTAATTGTGCGTTGAGTGAAAAAGAATTTTCTCCGATTAGTCTTAAATGTGCTACTTGCTAACTTCATGCAATTCCCCCTAGTTCTTCTATTATTCAAAAGTGTAAATAACCGATTCACATCTACTTGTTCAAGACCTCTCATGATCTTAAAGACCTCTATCATATCCTGCCTCAGCCTTCTCTTCTCCAAGCTGAACAGCCCTAACCTCTTCAACCTTTCCTCACAGGGGAACTGTTCCATCCCCTTTATCATTTTTGTTGCCCTTCTCTGTACCTTCTCCATCATAACTATATCTTTTTTGAGATGCGGCGACCAGAATTGTACACAGAATTCAAGGTGCGGTCTCACCATGGAGCGATACAGAGGCATTATGACATTTTCCGTTCTATTAACCATTCCCTTCCTAATAATTCCTAACATTCTGTTTGCTTTTTTGACTGCTGCAGCACACCGAGTTGACAATTTTAAAGTATTATCCACTATGATGCCTAGATCTTTTTCCTGGGTGGTAGCTCCTAACATGGAACCTAACATCGTGTAACTACAGCAAGGGTTATTTTTCCTTATATGCAACACCTTGCACTTGTCCACATTAAATTTCATCTGCCATTTGGAAGCCCAATCTTTCAGTCTTGCAAGGTCCTCCTGTAATGTATCACAATCCACTTGTGATTTAACTACTCTGAATAATTTTGTATCATCCGCAAATTTGATAACCTCATTTGTCGTATTCCTTTCCAGATCATTTATATATATATATATATATATATTGAAAAGCACCGGTCCAAGTACAGATCCCTGAGGTACTCCACTGTTTACCCTTTTCCACTGAGAAAATTGATCATTTAATCCTACTCTCTGTTTCCTGTCTTTTAACCAGTTTGTAATCCACGAAAGGACATCGCCTCCTATCCCATGACTTTTTAGTTTTCTTAGAAACCTCTCATGAGGGACTTTGTCAAATGCCTTCTGAAAATCCAAATACACTACATCTACCGGTTCACCTTTATCCACATGTTTATTAACCCCTTCAAAAAAATGAAGCAGATTTGTTAGGCAAGACTTCCCTTGGGTAAATCCATGTTGATTGTGTTCCATTAAACCATGTCTTTCTATATGCTCTACGATTTTGATCTTGAGAATAATTTCCACTATTTTTCCCGGCACTGAAGTCAGGCTCACTGGTCTATAGTTACCTGGGTCACCCCTGGAGCCTTTTTTAAATAATGGGGTTACATTGGCCACCCTCCAGTCTTCAGGTACAATTGATGATTTTAATGATAGGTTACAAATTTTAACTAATAGATCAGAAAGTTCATTTTTGAGTTCCTTCAGTACCCTAGGATGCATACCATCCGGTCCAGGTGATTTGCTACTCTTTAGTTTGTCAATCTGGCCTACTACATCTTGCAGGTTCACAGTCATTTCGTTCAATTCGTCTGACTCATCACCACTGAAAACCATCTCCGGAACTGGTATCCCCCCAACATTCTCATTAGTAAACATGGAAGCAAAGAATTAATTTTGTCTTTCTGCAATGGCCTTATCTTCCCTAAGAGCCCCTTTAACCCCTGAGTCATCTAATGGTCCAACCGACTCCCTCACAGGTTTCTTGCTTTAGATATATTTTTAAAAGTTTTTATTATGAGTTTTTGCTTCTATGGCCAACTTCATTTCAAATTCTCTCTTCGCCTGTCTTATCAATGTTTTACACTTAACTTGACAATGCTTATGTTTTATCCTATTTTCTTCAGATGGATCCTTCTTCCAATTTTTGAAGGATGATTTTTTGGCTAAAATAGCCTCTTTCACCTCACCTTTTAACCATGACGGTAATCGTTTTGCCTTGCTTCCACCTTTCTTAATGTGTGGAATACATATGGACTGCGCCTCTAGGATTATATTTTTAAACAATGTCCATGCCTGTTGAACACTTTTAACCTTTGCAGCTGCACCTTTCAGTTTTTTCTATTTTCCTCATTTTATCAAAGTTTCCCTTTTGAAAGTTTAGTGTTAGAGCTGCAGATTTACTTATTGTCCCCATTCCAGTTATTAGTTTAAATTTGATCGTTATGATTACTGTTGCCAAGTGGTCCCACCACCATTACCTTTCTCACCAAATCCTGCATTCCACCCAGAATTAAATTTAAAATAGCTCCCTCTCTTGTTGGTTCCTGAACCAATTGCTCCATGAAGCAATCATTTATTACATCTAGGAACTTTATGTCTCTAGCAAGTCCTGATGTTACATTTACCCTATCAATATTGGGGTAATTGAAATCTCCCATTATTATTGCACTGCCAAATTGGTTAGCTTCCCTGATTTTTCTTAGCATTGCATCATCTGTCTGACCATTTTGTCCAGGTGGACGGTAGTATACTCCTATCACTATACTCTTACCCAACACACATGGGATTTCTACCGATATAGATTCTACTGAGCATTTAGTCTCTTGTATGATCTTTATCCTGTTGGACTCTATAACCTCCCGGACATAAAGTGCCACACCCCCACCAAGTTGATCCTCCCTATCATTGCGATATAATTTGTACCCTGATATAGGACTGTCCCATTGGTTATCCTCCTTCCACCAAGTCTCTATGATGCCAATTATGTCAATCTCATCATTTGCTGCTATACACTTTAACTCTCCCATCTTACTTACTTCTTAGACTTCTGGCATTGGCATACAGACATTTCAAAGTGTGGTTTTTGTTTGTATTAACCTGCTCTTCAGTTGTTAGGGATAATTCGTAAATCATTAGCCTCAGTGATTTTTTACATATAGGCACATAGACTATGTTTGCTTTTAATGGAACCTCTCTGTTGGGATGCCCTAACTCTCCTGTATAAGTTATACCTTTTGCGATGGACTAACTTTCAAGACCTATTTTCTATTCATCAACTAGAAGGCAGGTCACAAATAAATTAAGTTAATCCAATAAAAAGCTATTGCCATGTGGAGCAGCTGGATGCAATCCCTGGCTCAGGTCTTTCATTTCCTAGGCCAGCCGAGGCTGGGGATGCTACAGAGGCCAATAGTCAGCTCCACTTGGAAGGGTGTACCAGTCATAATACATCAACAACACGCAGCGACTGGATTTAGGGCCTGTGACTGCAGGGTTCCGAAGGGATCACTATTGTGTGGCCCCCTGCACATTGTCGCTGCAAGACTGAGCTAAGTGAGTTGAGAAGGAATATAAAATAGGGGGAAAATCCCCTGGTAGCTGCAAAGTAAAGGCCCCAGTTCTGATTGAGCTGGAAACTTAAGAAGCAGGAGCAAACTATTGCCTCCCCCACTACAAAAGAAAATGGTATTGCCTATCATTTGTTTCTTGACCATTATTTTTACATAACATTATCTTTGAACTTTCTGTGTAGCTGATCTGTATTAAGAAGGCATAAACACAAAGTGAGTTAAAGAACTTAAAAACATTTAAGGCCTAAACCACAATGCTTGGCATGACTGTATAATTGGGCACATAATAGATGTGAAGACAAAATGTTTTAAACCTTTGATGGTTCTTGGAGTTTGAATGACTGTCAGGACCTATTGTTTTGCTGTGACTGCTGCTACTCTTTGGAGCCCCCACCCAGAAGTTGCCGCCCTGTGCAAATGCAAGGCTTGCATAGCCAGTTGCACCATCCCAGCATCAGATAGTTGCACTGGACCATGCCACTTATTCCTTTTTACTGTCAGTGATTCATATCAAAAGAATTCTGGAATAAAGTTAAGAAATATGTTGGAATAACTTATTTATTCCAAACAGCTCTTCTACATTAGGAAGAATTCAATATTCTCTCGGTTTCTTTTCCTTTTTGTCTTCCAGTCTTGATCTCATATGCAATAACTTTCTCTGAGGAATAGCAGAGAGAATGCAGAGTGTAACTCCATAACTCAATGATAATTCAAGATATCTCAAGTGGAAGTAGAACTGAAGCTAAATTATTTAAAAAAAATGCGGTGGCATGGCTGATTACTCATCTCCCAGGCTCAGTAGTCTCATGTATTGTTTATCAGAACTACTTCTTGAACCGAAAGGCAGAAAACAAAATTATGTAGACTCAGCTTCTAATTCAACCTCCCTGATCTATTTCCTTGCTATCACCTCACCCTTTAATTTCATGTGCATGATAAATATATTTTAATTTGAAAAGCTAGAAGACACCTTAATATATGTATTGTGTTTCATCAGCATCCAGCCCGTCGTCACCCTGTGTTCATTTCTACAGTATGAAACCTGCAGCCAAATTTCAGGATAGAAAAGTAAAATAAGTTTTAATATGGCCTAACTATATGGAGATAGTAGATCTGAACCTTTATTTTAGAGGCTGAACTCTATTGGGAGATTTATGTAGCAGTCGTATGAGTGTTCTTTCCACATTAATTTTGTGCTTCTGTATAAGTGCCAGTACATTCAACAGGCTCAGAAATATAGTCTCACCCAGATGTTCAAGATAGGCGGGAGCCCACAGTGTGGGTAACGCTACGGCTGGTGTGTGGAGTTGGAGCGCCAGATCGTAGAGGTACTCACAGAATAAAGGTGTCTTCCTGGTGGTAGAATGGTGGGACCGAAGTTCCGTGGTGGAGGATATAAAGGTGAATAGACCCTCGAGGAGTGAATACACAATGGTCCAATATCCTGAAAGTAGAATAGAGAGAAAGACTTCCGAGGAGCGGTTGTCTTAGTGATGAACCCCGAAGGGAAGTTGGAAGCGAGAGACCCCCGAGGAGCGGGTGTCTAGAGCTTCTACTGGAGCGAGGCCCTTAGAGGTCAGCCTGCCGCGGAGCGGGTTGCGCCACGCCTGGCTGCGGTGGAGGCTAGTGGTAGAGATGGTAGGGGGGACCGGCCGAGGCCTGCCGCTGCCGGGAGCCGCAACATTCTCTTCCAGCTCATGAGCCTTCATTGGCAACTACCTGGACTTCTTATCCCCCACCCTAGTCTGGTATTTGCCGCAACCGTCCTGAGGCTGAGAGCCATACATCAAGGCCTCTTCTGTAGGCCTGTATCATGGGGTCCCAATCCAGTTACCTGATGTCATCATTATTGATGAGCACAGCTCTCTTCCCGCCCCAGGGCTTATGAATGCGGTTTTCCCAGATCCGCAGCCCTAGATGAGGTGTAGTAAACCTCAGCCTGGAATCAAACCAGAGGTCCTCTGCACGACAATGCACAGCATTGCCACTGAGCTACTGAGCTGGCTGTAAATAGGCCTTTCTATTGAAGAGAAATCCACCTTCTACGGAGAGTTGCCCCTAGTGATTCGGTGATTCTCTAAACCAGCGCTTCTCAACCAGTGTGTCGCCAAACACTGGCGTCTCCCAGTGTCCCACTGCCCCATTGTACTTTCCTTCTCCCTTTTTCCAGCCCCCGCGGGCCAATTGGAAGCCTGCTTTCTTCCTACTCCCACTGCCCAATTGGAAGCCTCCTCCCTTCTACCTGCCAGTGGGAGTAGGAAGAAGGGAGGAAGCCTTTGATTGGCCGGTGAGGCAGGCATCGCATAGCCTGGGGGTGGGGTGGGAGGAATGGCAGTGTCGAACCCAGATGAAGCAAGGCCACCACGGGAGCCCATCCCTGTGGCGGTGAAAAGGAAACCCAACCCCGATCGAGGCCACCAAGGGAGACCATCCCCGTGGCGGTGAAAAAAGAAGGCCCGCCGGAGTAAAGCCACGGCGGAACTGGAGCCTATCCCTGCAGTGAAGGAAGTAGTTTTTGGTGAGAGTTTGTGTGTGAGGGTGTGAATGAGTGCCTGGGTGAGAGCTTGTGTGTCTGTGTGTGAATGGGTGCCTGGGTGAGAGCTTGTGTGTCTGTGTGTGAATGGGTACCTGGGTGAGAGCTTGTGTCTGATGGTGTGAATGGGTGCCTAAGTGAGAGCTTGTGTCTGTGGGTGTGAATGGATGCATGGGTAAGAGCTTGTGTCTGTGGGTGTGAATGGGTGAGAGCTTGTGTCTGTGGGTATGAATGGGTGCCAGGGTGAGAGCTGGTGAGAATGGGTGCTTAGGTGAGAGCTTGTGTGTGTGGGTGTGAATGGAAGCCTGGGTGAGAGCTGGTGTGAATGGGTGCGAGAGCATTTGTGTGTGATTGAAAGCTTGTATATAAGAGAGCATGAGTGTGATTGTGAGAGAGACTGGTCAGGGAGGTGATGTGTTTCTGTGTGAGAGAGGAAGATGACTAGTGTGCATATGTGAGAGAGAGACTGGTCAGGAAGATGACTAGTGTGAGAG
Organism: Rhinatrema bivittatum; assembly: GCF_901001135.1. Taxonomy (NCBI): domain Eukaryota; kingdom Metazoa; phylum Chordata; class Amphibia; order Gymnophiona; family Rhinatrematidae; genus Rhinatrema; species Rhinatrema bivittatum. The sequence continues at coordinate 266,805,500 of NC_042621.1, forward strand.
AGACCGAGACTGGTCGTGGGATTTAATTGGGTGTGTGTGTGTGTGTAAGTGTGAGTGACTGGTTGTGGGCACTAAGGAAAAGGACTGTGAGGACAGAGCTACAGCAGCCCTTGCTACTTCTGGTGAGTGCTATTGGCCTGGAAGGAAAAGGAGTAGGAGAGTTGCTGGAGAGGGTAAGTAAAGGTGGCTTTTTAAATTTATTTTTCTTGATTGACTGCCATTTTAATTATTGGGTATTATGCGATGTCTGCTGTTTTGAAATATTTTATTGATATTTGGACATGTTTTAATAATTTATATGAGTTTTTAATTGTTGGAGATTATTCTGTTCAGCAGCTGTTTTGTAACATTTTTAGTCTAGCTTTACAATGATTTATGTGTGGGGCTCTATAGCAGCTTGGCTTATTCTGTTTTCCCAATAGGAAATGTATTAGTGTTTAGGGCCTGGTTTAATAGTTGTATTTCTTAGATAGGGTTGTTTCTGTTGAGTGTTTTTCATAATACAGGTGTAACTTTGTGCGGGTTAGTTTCTGTGCATTATTACAGATCCTGGGACTGTATTAGGTGCTATATTTCTCTTTCCATTTCTCCAGGTTTGCACTGCATGCAGAGCGGCTTTTTTGGTTTTCCATTCCAGTTTCTGTCTCCATATTTATAATATGTGGTTTTTCTGTACTTGGTGAAGGGCGTGTGACCGAGGTGAGGTATTTTACTAGCATGTAGGCATTTGTATCAATCTTATTTGTTATGTTTTCTCAATAGGATATGCATTAGTGGTAAATTACTGTCTTTTCATAAGGAAGACTATTGTGCCTGGTAGTAAAGGGAGTTTGTTTTGCTTTTACTGAGATGTCATCAGAACCAGAATATCTTTTTTGTATGGCGAGTTGTACAGAGTAATGCCCTATATCTGCTCTGCACTCATTGCTGGGGGTTGAGGGGATTCCTGTGGTTGCAGAGTGCATGTTTACATTTTGCCCCGTGATGGTCACATGTTCAGTGTGTCCCGCATGTGAGAACCATCTGTCAGGTGTGTCCCGGCCAAAAAAAGGTTGAGAACCACTGCTCTAAACACTTAAGAATTCTCCTGGCTCTAGCCTGCAAGAGTGCTCTGCAAAAGCATCCACAGGTCATTCTGCTGAAGTGTCAGCTGACGATTCAATTCTAAACCCAACCAAGATTTTCTGGGGATGAAATCTGGAAGCTGAAAAATGTGTTGAGCTTTCAATGTAGGTAAATAATTTATTATTTGCTTGATTCAAATCTTTTGGCCCAGCGTGTTTCCTCAGCACAGAAGGAATTTATGTGCCGGAGTTGGTAAATAGGACAATGATTACCCAATTTGGCTTTTCCTAATATAAAAAATCCCATCTGAGGCAAAATGCACTGGGCCTCAGTGTCAGGCTCGTCAGCATGCATTTGCATGTGATGAGCGCATCATTTAGCACCTGTTTGGCTGCGCGTTTTCAACGCTATTACTGTAAGAGGTAATAGCGCCTTGAAAACGCGTGGCCAAACTCATGAAAACTAATAGCACTCATCACATGCCAAAGGCAGGCGTTAATCATAGACAGCACCGGGAAAGTGTACAGAAAACCAGAAAAAACTGCTTTTCTGTACACCCTCCGACTTAATATCATAGCGATATTAAGTCGGAGATCCCCAAAATTTAAAAAAAAATGGTCTGCAGGTTCGAAAACGGATGCTCAATTTTGCGGGCATCTATTTTCTGAACCCGTGGCTGTCAGTGGGCTCGACAACCGATGCCAGTAAAAATAAGCATCGGTTGTCGGACCCGCTGACAGCCACCGCTTCCACTAATAAGGAGGCGCTAGGGATGCGCTATTGTTCCTAGCGCCTCCTTATTAGCACAGACCCTCATTTAAATAGAGAATTGCGTGCCCAGGAGAGGTGCCTGGGCGCGTGTTGGGAGAGCGGACGCTCGACACAGCGCGCCGGCTCTCCTGCACTTTATATTGAATCGGCCTGTGTACAAATAAGACTTCCTCCCCATTCCTTAAGTTTTGTCACAGGTGTGCTGTGGGTATCTGGTGGTTCAGCTTCTCTGGGATTCTCATCTCATTCTCTTATCTCCAGTGCGGTTACCATTCCTTTATTGCACTTTGTCAGAGGAAGAGGAAGATGTTGTTTTTCTTAGATCAATGCTATAAAATTGTAATTTTCTTTTAACTTTCTTTTGCATACATAAAATGGGAAAATGTATGTGTGTATATATGTATGTGTGTGTGTTATATGTATATGTGTGTGTGTGTGTGTTATATGTATATGTGTGTGTGTGTATATATATATATTTTTATTTTATTTTATTTTTTTTTTTAAATGGAAGAAGCATAACATTGCAGACTTAACAGCTTTGCCTGTTTAATAAACAATTTCCTACTACAGGTCTAAATTTAGTATTTTGTAATTTAAAATATGCCAAGCTGCCATTCCCAACCATTGTAATAACATTTCTACCCGTGTCCCTTATTTAAAATGTTCTCTCTTTGACAGAATAAACAATAGCGTGTTTAAAGCAACTCTCTCTGTTATCTTTCTTTATGCATGTTAAAAGAAAAATTGAGCCTTTGAATTTTGTACATAGCCATGCATGGATAGTGGCAAAAATTAGTCTGGGGAGGGGGAGGGGCAGGGGCCTCTCTCTCTCCCATCCTCCCAGTCTCTCTACCTTCTCTCCCTTCACCTCTCTTGCCCATCTCTCTCTCTCCCACCTTTCCCTCACCTTTAGTCAGTCTATCTCTCTCTCTCTCTCCTCTCCTTCCCACTCTCACCTTGTTGCTTTGTTGGCCACCGGCTCTCCAGGTCCGCTCCTCTCTGTGTGGTCTGGGCCTGTTGCTGGGCCTCTGGGCCCCTGCTGGTGACTGATGTCAGCAGGGCTGCAAGTAAGCAGGTACGGTCAGGCACGGGGTACCAGTGAGACGTTTCCTGCTGTTCTGCAGTCCCGGAAAGACTCAGAGACACAGGGTTCAGCCCCTCTCCTTCAGTCAGCCTACAAGAAAAGGCAAGGAAGATGCTAATGAAAATGCAGACCGATTGTTTTCATCTTTGTAGTGTGCTCTCTAGTCTCATGCCCTCTTCTCGTGTTCCCATTGACCCCCATGTCAACACCAACACCTTTCCTGAATTGGATGTTGGCCAAAACAAGAGGGGAGGTACTGGAGAAGGCAGCCTGAGTGTGGGGGTGAGGGGGAGGCAGACACTGTGCAATCCCAGGACTAAGAGCAGATTAGGGGAGGCAGTAGGATGAGGCACACAGTACCAGAAAGTTTTAATGCCCGTGTGCGAATCCCACAGAAGCTAAGCAGAGACTCTAAAGCTGAGAAATCTCCTGCGGTGTTGCTGACCCAGCACAAACTTTGGCCTAGCGTAAAGGCAGGGGCAGGGCAAGCTGGGGTAGCTGCCCAGGGGGTGTCAGAAAGCCTACCCATTTCTGCCACGTTCCTTCTATTCTCGCAGTTTACTGCCGCCACGTGGTACTCTGTAAATTTGCATTTGAGCCGCATGGAGACCACAGGGGAAGCAAGTGAAAAAGAGGTCAGAGGAGAACTAGGATGGCTGCAAGAGTACTGGAAGCAGATACCAGTGCGACTCCCACCACCTCAAACCACACCCCCAATCTACCATTGCTGCTCTTTGTTGCCTGCCTGCTTCCAAAGATGCTGCAGCCCAGTCAAAACCTGCCACCTCTCTAGGCCCCGAGCTTCTGCCAAAGGGATCAAGTACTCTGCCGATCCAGAGCTGGTATTTTTTAACAATATCCATGCCTGTTGCACACTCATAACCTTTGTAACTGCAACCTTTCAGGTGTTTTTTTTTACTATTTTGTGTCATCTGCAAATTTGATCACCTCACTTGTCATACCCCTTTCCAGATCATTTATAAATATATTAAAAAGCACTGGTCCAAGTATAGATCCCTGAGGAACTCCACTGTTTACCTTTTTCCATTGTGAAAACAGAAAATGTAATCCTACTCTCTGATTCCTATCTTTTAACCAGTTTGCAATCCACAAAAGGATATTGCCTCCTATCCCATGACTTTTTAGTTTTCATAAAAAACTCTCATGAGGAACTTTGTCAATTGCCTTCTGAAAATCCAAATACACCACATCTACTGGTTCACCTTTGTCCATATGTTTATTTATTCCTTCAAAAAAAATGTAGGAGATTTGTAGGCCAAGACTTCCCTTGGGTAAATCCATGCTGACTGTGTCCTATTAAACCATGCCTATCTAAATGTTTTGTGATTTTATTCTTTATAACAGTTTCCACGGTTTTTCCCAGTACTGAAGTCAGGCTCACCGGTCTATAGTTCCTGGATCACTCCTGGAGCCCTTTTAAATATCAGGGTTACACTGGCCACCTTCTACAGGTACAACAGATGATTTTTATGATAGGTTACAAATTCATTGTAATAGGTCTGAAATTTCATTTTTTAGTTTTTTGAGAACCCTGGGGTATATACCATCCAGTCCAGGTGATTTACTACTCTTCATTTTGTCAGTCTGGCCTACCACATCTTCCAGGTTCACCGTGATTTGGTTCAGTTCATCTGAATCATCATCCTTGAAAACTGTCTCCAGAAGGGGTATCTCCCCAACATCCTCTTCAGTAAACACCAAAGCAAATACTTTGTTTAGCCTTTCTGTGATGGCCTTATCTTCCCTAAGTGGCCCTTTAACCCCTCGGTCATCTGATAGTCCAACCGATTCCCTCGCAGGCTTTCTCCTTTGGATATATTTTTAAAAGATTTTATTATGAGTTTTTGCTTCTATGGCAAACTTCTTTTCAAATTCTCTCTTAGCCTATCTACGCTTCTAAGATGGTATTTTTTAACAATATCCATGCCTGTTGCACACTCATAACCTTTGTAACTGCAACCTTTCAGGTTTTTTTTTTTACTATTTTTCTATTTTTTTCAAAGTTTTCCTTTTGAAAGTTTAGTGCTAGAGCCATAGATTTACTTACTGTCCCCCTTCCAGTCATTAATTCAAATTTGATCATTTTATGATCACTATTGCCAAGCGGCCCTACTACCACTATTACCTCTCTCACCAAATTCTGTGCTCCACTGAGAATTAGATCTTAAATTGTTCCCTCTCTTGTCTGTTCCTGAACTAATTGTTCCTAAAACTGTAATTTATTGCATCCAGGAACTTTCTCTCTCACACTTGTCCTGATGTTACACTTATCCAGTCAATATTGGAGACATTGAAATATCCCATTATAATAATTATTACTGCACAACCAATTTGGTTAGCTTACTTAATTTTTCTTAGCATTTCACTGTCCATCTTATCATTTTGGCCAAGTGGATGGTAGTATACTCCTATCACTATACTCTTCCCTAGTACACAAGGGATTTCTACCCATAAAGTTTCGATTGTGCATTTAGCATCTTGCAGTATCTTTATCCTGTCAGACTCTATGCTATCACAGATATAAAGCACCACCCCGCCACCAAGTTGTTCCGCTCTATTGTTTCAATATAATTTGTATCCCAGTATAGCACTATCCCATTGGTTATCCTCTTTCCACCATTTTTCTGAGATGCCAGTTAAGTCTATGTCATCATTCACTGCTATAAACTCTAACTCTCCCATCTTACTTCTTAGACTTCTGGCATTAGCATACAAACATTTCAAAATGTGTTTTTGTATTAACATTCTGCTTTTTAGTTAAAAGGGATAAATTGGAATTTTTTAGCTTAGCCGAGTAAACTTCTTATGTCAGAGAAATGGATTAGACTGACTCCAGCCTTTGTAAAGACTACAACTTTATTTACATCACTTAGTATGCAAACAATGTAGACTGCTTATCTCTAGCAGTGTACTTACAGCTTTTATGTTCTGACAGAGAGGATGCAGGAGCTTTCTTATCCTGGAGACCTGGAGCCTCCTGTTCCCAGCTGGGCTTGTCCTCTTATTGTGCTCAGCTGGGTCCAACTGACAGAGCTGTCTCCATCTATGGGTTTTCAGGTGCCCAAGCTAGATTGGGAAGTGTAGGGAAACTCCTTTACATACTCTCCACCTCAGCTCAAACCTACTGGGATGAGCATTTCCACTCACTCTGGATCCCATCCAGGGAAGTGACTCCATTCCCCAATATACTCCTTCTGGCCTCCTGCCAGCTAGTCCCTGGGTTGGGGCTATAGAGTCATGCTCTCCCCCTCTCATTAGAATTACAACAACCACAACCTTCACCTTTTGCCCAATGTCAACCCACAATCCTTTCTTGAGTCCATTCGCTTCTATGGGTTCCAATTCATCCCTGGCTAGACTCCACTTGGGTGTTCCTATGATGGTTTCTTTTCCAATCTCTGTAACTGTCACATTCCTTCATGCTTCAACAATCTTTCAACTTTTTCCATGGTGCCTTCTGACTCCTCTGCAACATCTCCATCTGCAGTGCCTCCATCTAGCCTCTCTGCAGAGCCTCTCTCTGGCTCCTCCAATCTACCTTCCTCAAGCCAGTCTGTGCTGCTTCCATCAGGCCATTGTGTACTGCCTCCTTCTGAGTAGTCTGTGTTCCCTCTCTCAAGCCAGGCTGTAAAGCTCCATCATGAGCTGTCCTGCATGTCAGTCACAGTCATTGCAGGTTCATTCACCAGCGTTCTACTCTTTTCTTGTGCTATGCTGTGCCTGTCCTTGAACTCAGGCTTTTCTTCTACCACCTGTTCCAGCGGTGTGTACACTGGTTCCATGCCAGGGTTTTTTTTTTAATCTCACCATCCACAAGCTCTGCTCTGGCTCTAGCACATTTGCTGTTCTTATCTTCCTCTGCACGTTTGTCCCTCTGAAGGGTAAAGCACCAGTCATGTTACTCATATGGCTGCTATGCTTCTTCTGTTTCCAGCTGCAGTGAGCCCTTTTCAGGCAGGCTGTCAGTTAGGTGCACACTGCTTGCTATCCCTTCTTCCAAAGAACAGTATGGTTCCTTATGGTCTACTCTTGAAATTGCCTCTGTCCTTCCAGGAGGCTTTGAATGACAGCCTGCATTTTCATCTGTCATACTTTCCCATAGAAAAGGTTGATTCCCTTGAGCTCTAATACAGAGCAACTGACTTGCTGCTGGAGGGCCATGCTCTGTTTAAATACACTCCCACAAACTGTTCTCTCTCTTTTTTTTCTCTGAAGAAAAGAGGGGAAAAACCCCCCACCTGCTTGTTCAGCAAATAACTCACTTTATCTTCCCTGTCTAACCAAGTGGAGCTTCTCTCTTTACTTCCAATAATCCTTTTGAGCTATTATTTTTCTTCAGGCCTCAAGACAGAGCTGTCTGTACTAAAGAAAACATTTTTAAACTGTTTGGCTTCTGTGATCCTTCTTGAGTCACAGTCTTTTCTACTTTTTAGTGCTCTGTACACAGCTAGCAGTACTGCTTCTTTGGCAGGCAACAATCAAGAACAAACTTTCTTTTCCTCCCGTGGGGACCGGATTTCTGCCAGTGCAGAGCATACTGCAAAAAAGCCCCAAACTGTCACCTTATGTGGGATAGCTGAGAAAACTTCTTAAGCTGGAGACATGGATCACACTGACTCCAGCCTTCTTCTTAAAGATTACAACTTTATTTATATTGCCTAGGACACAGTGTAGACTGCTTACCTCCAGCAGTGTACCTCCAGCTTTTACCTTCTGACGAAGAGGGTTCAGGAGCTGTCTTCTCCTGGAGATGCAGGCCTTCCTGTTCTCAACTGAGCCCTCTTATCATGCTCAGTTGGGTCCCACCCACAGAGCTCTCTCCCTCTATGGGTTTTAAGTCTGGACCAGGCTAAATGCCTAGTCTGATACAGATTAAAGAGAGGGTGTAGGGACACTCCTTTACAAGGAGTATGAAAAGGTTATGAGAAGGCATGGATGGGAGAGGCGGGTCCATTCATGGCAAATGCTGTTCAAGAAAAATCTTCTAATTTGCTTGAATTAAGATAAAATATGTACAGTACTCAGAAAATATCTGAATTGGGCCACCTTACTGTGTTTGTAGTTATCATTTATATTTAGCCTTGTCTTTTTGGATGGGTATGGGCTACATATTCTTTTAAATAAATAAATAAATAAATAGTGCTGGATTTAGGCGCAAGCTACCTAAACTATAGATTAGGGCCATAGATTATGAGGGGCTTCTAAATATAAAAGAATGACTACATTTCAAGCTTTACAGATTTTTGTTAATGCTATGGAGCCTCTTGAATTTAAAATAGATTAAGGCCTTATCGTGTCTTAATCCATTCGTGGAATATCTAAAGAAGGAAAGGCTATCACACTTCTCCTTATAAAAAGGCTTACACACCAACTAAAGGTAAACTGTGGAGAGGAGCAGGACATTGCATCAGGATTTACTGAAGAGGTTAAGTTAAATAAATATTTTTCAATGTTTACAGAAATAGAAACCTTCTATGATGTTGGAAGAAGCTCCCAAAGGCTCTCGGGAGCCCCTTGTTAAATTATATTCTGAAAACAAAATGTTTCTTTCCAATTGGAGCAGAGCAAGAGCCTGTTGATATTTATTTATTTAAAATTCTAATTGATTCAGCTTCCTGACCCAAATGGGCTGCTCAAGGCAATGTTCAAAGTAAAATTCTAATAGATCTAACAACATTCTAAGGCAAATACATACACATACAATCAACATCCCTCAATGCCTGAATGACTCTGCATAACTGCAGAGCCATCATACTGCTGTTCCTCTCTCTCTTTTTTTCTCACCCCTTTGCAAACACATTTCCCCTGCCCCTCCTGTTCATCCTTTCATTTTACAACTCTTTACAACTTTGAAAAAAATGCCACCACACCAGCATTGTAATGCAACCTGTAATTTAATTATATATTTAGACATCATCTTCATCATCCCTAAATAATTTTTCACTATCTGTTGCACTGCGATAGAAGGGAGCACTAGGGGGCGCTCCCCAGTGTAGGACAAGATGTGTGTGCCCTTGCAGAGAGACGGTCCTTGTCTGGGAACTGGAGAACCTGGCCCTCCACCGGATCTGCATGCTTCCGTGAGGCCACCAACGCAATGGTGGTCTCTGAGTGGTCCTTCGACCACTCCAAGCCCTTTCGGACCTGCCGCTGGGTAATGGCAAGAAGCGGCAGGCTGGACAGAGGTCAAGGGTGGAAGAAGACATTGGCACTGGAGGAAGAGACGAAGACACAGGACTCTGATGGAAACGTGGATTCAGATGAGGTTGAAGACGAGGACCCAGGATGGAAGCTAAAACTGAAGGAGCGTTGCCATGTCACGCGCGCTACACAGCCAAGCCTGGCTGGTCGCGGACCATGTAGCGGCAAAGCAGACCCCATACAGGCATCGACTCAAATACAAGAATTCAAGATGGCAAAAGGAACTGACGAAGACACAAGTGCTGAAGGTGAAGATCCGTCTTGGACTGAACCCCAGGAACCTGGTGTGAAGATGCACCTGACAGGTCCGGGGTTGGACTGAGGACGGAGTGGTCACCAGAAGACACAGACATTAGAACATCCACGACGAGACATCAGAACAGGATAAAACGTCAGGCCTCCAGGCACTGATGAAGGACATGAGGGATCCTTGGCCCTGATGGAAAGATATTTGCCTGAGTGCCCTACACACCCCAGCTGGGATGGCCGCAGACCACACAGGACGGACAGCAGGACCTCGGAAGTCCCAGGATGAGATGAAGACAAACAAGCAAGCAATGTCCCACAGGCACCCTACGCAGCCCAGCTGGGCTGGTCACGGACCACACTGGAAGGACACTGGACATCAAGACGAAGAACATCAGGAACATGGTGGAGGTCTGACGACGGACAAGAAGACTCCTTGGCACCAACGGATGGAAAAGACCCACCAGAACCCTACACACCGCAGTGGGGGTGGTCACGGACCACTGGACTTCTACGCACCCTACTCAACCCAGCCAGGCTGGTCACAGACCACGAGAGACGGGTCAAAGCGGAGTTGAGGATGTCTGGAATGTGGACTAAGACATCAGGGCTGGAACGGAACATCAAGACTGGAACAGAACATCAAGATGGAGACACGAGACCAAGAACAATGACGATGAGGGAGCTCCGATGAAGATACCAGGAATGTCAGTAGGAGCAGAGAGCAGGAGTCCTGAAGAGAACAAGCTCCAGGAGGACTAGCTCCTTGCGAAGGCAAGGTTGAAGTGGCAACTGAGCCCTTTTGTAGGGCTAAGGAGGCAACTCCCAGATGACATTAGCAGGCAGAGCCAGGAGGGCCTCTCCCTCACTGGCCCTTTAAATCCCAGAAGGCGCGAGCCCGCACCTAAGGAGGAAGCAGAAAGAGGAGGATCGCAGGACCCTGGACAGCGGCCATGCTGCCGCTGAGACGTAGGTGCTGGGCCAATGTGGGAGGTGGAGCAAGGCGGCATCCCTGCCGCCTTGGAGCAGGCCTCAGGACTGTCAAGAGATGGCATGGGCGGTGGCTCCGAGCCGTGAAGAGGAGCAACGAAGTCCACGGCCCTCCGCCGCGGTGAAGAGGAGTTCCAGTGGGCAGCGTCTGCGGCCCCAGCCACAGAGGAAGGAGGCTGGCTCGCGGTGGCTCCCTGCCGCGCTGGAACTCTGGGGGTGGCTCCATGCTGCGAAAAGGAACGAGGCTTTGGGGCGGCCTCCGGACCATGGAGGTAAGGCCTGCTCGCGTCCTTGCTGCGAGCGGGATCACAACACTAACCTAATGAAGGAAACATATCCCTCAAGAGCTAGTCACAGATGTACAAAGGCCAACAAAATGGCATCATTGACCTGAGGTTTTTATGAATGCAGAATACTATGCTGTCCTTGCAGAAAGAGTACATGATGAGCAACCAGCAGGAATCAGTCAGTAAAGAGGAGTCTTCCAAACAGAGATGGTCCACTCTAAGCTTCAAGGGCTGCTAAGAAGTTAACATTTCACATTAAACAATATATGCAAACTAAACCAGCTCCTAGGCCAAGCAAATTGAATGCAAGTACATCATATAAATATTCATTGCGGTTATACAGAAAGAAAGCTGATCTGCTTGTAGCACTCAAATGCTAGTGTGGGTCATTTCCTATTTTAAAGCTAAAGGATAAAATTCTCCAGAGAACAGCTTTAAAGAATGCAACATATAATATCTAAAACTTCTTTCAAAAATAAGTTCAGAGCATTAAGTATATTAGTGTACTTTAATGCAGTATATAATGACAGATCTTTAGATCCTTCATGTTCTTGCATGTTTCTGTCTATGGTATAATAAGTCTTCAGCAGTCAGGAAGACTAATTTTGGTTTTAACCTTAGGTTAGACAAGAAAGGAAGAAAAGCAGATTTGAAATATTTATTAAAGATGCAAATTTATTGTTCATATTGAATTTATGAAATGGAGCTCATGTAAGCAATTACATTCTGTATTTAAAACTTGATTAACATGATGGATGTGTTTGAGGAATATTATGCAGATACAGAAGAAATGATGGATGCACAAAATTGATGATAATTAGCACAAAATCGCTAGCATCCAAATGAGCAATTAGCATAAAAAAATGCATGTAAGTGAATAATCTGTAGTTACACTGTAAGCATTAACCATTGGCGGAAGGGTAACCAAAAACATGCAAACCTTTTAGTTCAGCTGCAGCAACGTTAGTAATAAGATAAAAGAGCAAGTGATGAGACTGAGGCATTGGCTTGTTATTCCTAGCCTAAGCTGTTTGCCAGATGAATCCCTTTCACATGAAATTGTTTGTGAATAGATCACAATGCTTCTGCAGAAAAGCTTTCAAAAAGTGTCGAATGAAGGCTGTGTGAATCAAATCTTTAATGAAACACTAATCCTCAGAAGACAATAAACTTGTTCATGCCTTGAAAGGTAAATACGAGTTGATTTATAAATTCATATACTCCAAGTTACCTACAATGCAGCAGAAAGGCCACCAGCTTGAGCCGCTGGAGCAGAAGAACCATCCATCTCAAAACATCTCTGAGCACAAAGCCAGAGAGAGGGTAATTTTATAACTGAGTGTGTTGGGGTAAAGTCTTCCTATACCTTTCATGCACAGACTCTAGCCCTTACCCAGGCACTTACCCCAGAAGTTTGCTTTCAAAATTCCCCGGTATGTGCATAGGTATGCACTCGAGCTTGCCTGCAAAAAGACACACCTGCTTTTTTGAGTTGAAACTTGTGTGGGTTAACTTAGGCGCCTACTTATATTTTTTATTTTAATATGCATGAAAGAACATAAGACTTGACATACTGGGTCAGAACAAAGGTCTATCAAGCCCAGTATCCTGTTTCCAACAGTGGCCAATCCAGATCACAAATACCTGGCAGGATCCCAAGGGGTAGATAGAGTCCAAGCTGCTTATCCCAAGAATAAGCAGCGGATTTCTGCAAGTCTACCTTAATAATGGTTACTGGGCTTTTCCTCCAGGAACTTGTCCAAACCTTTTTTAAATGCAGCTACTTTGCGTGTGCTGGCAGCAGCAGGCCCGTGACCAGTCACTCTTACCCCCGTTCACCTGCTCCAGTACCTGGTTCAGCTTCCCTTGGGGCCAGGGGCCGCCCCCTCTGACTTCAGGCCACTCCCCATGCTCCCAACTCCACAGCAGATGTTTCAGCTCCACGGCGGGCCTCCCCATGTGGTCCGCAGGGAGACGCCGCCATCTCGCGCCATGCTCCTCCCTAGGCGCGCGCGCATCTGTTCTCCTTTTGAAGGGGCCACGGCGGGAATCCAACCCGTGACCCTGGATGATGATGTCACTGGGTCCCGGTATATAAGGCCGGGCCCAGCCAGTGCTTCCCTGCCTTGGCAATAGGTCTCCACGCTAGTCGTGTGCTTAGTTGCTTCTCCCTGTGATACCTCCGTGTTCCTGGCTCCTTATTCATCTCTGTTCCTGTTCCTGATCCTGGTACCTATTCCTGCTCCTGTGTTCCTTGTCTACCCTGCTTATTGTTACTGATTGTCTCCTGGATCTGACCATTGCTTCGCCTGACTAAGCTACTGACTGCCTTCCAGTTTTGACCTTTGCCTTGCCTGACTATTCTCTCGCTGACCTCTGGTTTTGACCCACGCTTGTCTTGCCACTCTTCCTTGCCTGCCGCCTGCCCTGACTTCAGCCTGCTTGACAATGCTTCTTTCAACCTCAGTCTGGACTTGGCCTTTCAGGCTTTGGCCTGTTCTTACTCGGGCACCCCCTGTCTGCCTTCTGTTCCCTTTGGCGCCCGGGTCTCCGGGACTCCGCCTTGTCCAGATCAGACCATCTACTCCTCCTGCTGCTGACCCCTGGCTGACCTCCTCGTCATCCCTCAGAAGACCTCGGACGGAGGACCACCTAAGTCCAGCCGGCCCCGGTACCCAAGGGCTCAACCTGCGGGGAACGAGGGCTGGTATTGGCAAAGCTCCAGCCAGCCTCCATCAGTCAGCCAGCTCCGCTTGCCGACGGTGGGGACCTGTAGGGCTTGCCCTGCGGGTAGCGTCAACCCCACCTTGGCCCAAGGGTCCACCTCCTGCGCAACAGCTACATTAATACCTTTCACCACATCCTCTGGCAATGATTTCCAAAGTTTAATTATGTGTTGAGTAAAAATATATTTTCTCTTATTAGTTTTAAATGTATTACCTAGTAACTTTATTGTATATCCTCTGATCTTCCTACTTTTTTGAAAGAGTAAACAACTGTTTAATGTTTACTCATTCCTTTCCACTCATTATTTTATAGACCACTATCAGATCTCCCTTCAGCCATCTCTTCTCCAAATTGAAGAGTCTTAACCTCTTTAGCCTTTCTTCATAGGGGGATCATTCCATCCCCTATATCATTTTGGTCACCCTTCTCTGTACCTTTTTTTAATTCTGCTATATCTTTTTTGAGATGTAGTGACCAGAACTACACACAGTACTCAAGATGAGATCTCACCATGGAGCTATACAGAGGCATTATGATGTTCTCTGTTTTATTCTCCATTCCTTTCCTAATAATCTCTAGCATTCTGTTTGCTTTCTTGGCTGCTGCTGCACACTGAGCAGAAGATTTCAACGTATTTTCAACGATGAAACCTGGATCCTTTTCTTGAGTGGTGACTCTCAATACGGAACTTTGCATTATGTAGATATAATTTGGGTTACGCTTCCCTAAGTGCATCACTTTGCATTTGGCCATATTAAATTTCATTTGCCCTTTGCATGCCTGCTGTCCCAGTTTTGTAAGGTCTTCTTGCAATTTCTCTCAATCCGCTTGTGATCTAACAACTTTGAATAATTTTGTGTCATCGGCAAATCTGATCACCTCAAATGTTGTTCCCAATCCCAAGTCATTTATAAATATGTTAAAAAGCAGTGGTTGCATAACAGATCCCTGGGGCACTCCACTATTCACCTTTCTCCATTGGGAAAATGTACTATTTAGCCCTACATTCTGTTTTCTATCTTATAGCCAATTGGCAATCCACAATAGGACACTGCCCCTATCCCATGTAAGTCTCAACTCTGTCCCAATTCCACCCCCTGGAATGCTTATCGCCAGTGTGCATAAATTCACAGAATTGGTTTACGTGCATACTTTTATGTGCACCAAGCCCCAGGCTATTTTATAACAACCATTCATGTGCACAAACATGTGTTTTATGTGTAGCGACTCCATGGGGATCTAGTAGATGGCCCTAGTATTAGGACTCATCAGTGAAGGAGCAGGTGAGCATACCATGTCACCACAGCATCTCCATGGAGGCTACTGCAGAGATAAGCTCCTGCCTGTTTAAGAACAGGTGACTCCCGAGTTCAGGGTGGGAATTTTAGGAGAAGGATGATTTTGTTAGTTCCCCTAGTCTTGCTTAGTGTTGACTGTAACCCCATGCTGAGTGAGGTTACGAAGTGAAAAAAAAAAACACACTTTCTGACTCACACCCAGTGGGTGGATTGTGGCCCTTAGTGCGTTTGAGTATTTCTGGAGCATTTGGTGAGGTTTTATGTTTCGAGAAGAAGGTTGTATCCACCCTTCTTGCCTGGAGAGGAGTGGGGGAAAGATGAGGATTTTGTTTTCCCTGCTGTGTGACTTTTGGGATGTTCCAGCCTGAAAGGGAGTTGAGAGTGTAAAGGATTTCACCTGGAAAAAGGAAGGGAGACTTGAGACCTTCTGCAGGAGAACAGGACGGAGAGGTTTGGAGTTTGTGGGATCAAGCAGTGGGACCACAAGTATTTAGGAAGGGGGGGGGGAGCCATAAGAGAGAGGAAATCCATTCCACCATTCACAGGAGATAAAGGAACCCCTGGTGAAAAATGATAAGGGACCACATACACAGATTAAGTCCTCATACACATTTATATGGCACTGTGTGGGCAAGTTTGAAAATTAGGCTCTGAGGGCCCAGTTTGCTAAAGGTTTTCTCCCATTCTGTGTCTATGGGAATAAAGCTTAGTAAATCAGGCCCTAAGTTAGGTTCCTGTTAGGAATCTAAATTCAGCCAAATTTAGGGCCCTAAATTTTCAGCTGAAAATTCACATATATTTAGGGACCTAAAACTTACCCCTAGATTCATCAAAATGCTATAACGCCCGCAATAAGAAAAAGGGGTGTATTCCCTTTGCATAGTTAGTATCACACCCACAATTCTTCTGTTTTACAGCTCATAAAGTACCCAGACAGGTAGCTATCCCTGAGAGAGAGAGAGAGAGAGAGACTATTTATAAGGCCTTCATAATACTCAACTATTTATATCTCTATAGGAGGGCCAGCTAATAGCTCTCTCTCTCCTATTAGTCTCTTAAATTTAGGTCTGATATTCATTTGCCAAAATTTGGGCTCCTAAATTAGGTGCCTACTTCTGAAAATCAATGCTAAGCTCCTAAACTTGTTTCTCTTCCCTAACTCCATCCCCTGTAAGCATCTGCTTGTTAGGTCCCTAAATTTTGATTCCTAATTTTAGAAATCTAAATTTAGGGACTCAGCCCTATTGAATTTTCAAAAGAGCCAATTCAGGAGCCTAACTCCTAAACTTAGGAACCTAAACCTTTTCAAAATGTATCCTATTAAATTCATGTTTGCTTATTATTGTTTAAGATGTATATTGTCTTGGGTGATATTCTTTCAAAAAGGTTGATAATAAATTATAATACATACATAAATAAACTTTAAAAGAAAACTGTTTTCAAAATAGCTCAGACTGGATGACTAAAGTATGTTAGTCAAAATGTTTTAGTGTACAGGGAACCTAACTTTCAATTCTATCTATGGCTCAGCATTTGCATGCCTAAGTGGACATCCAGAGATTAATGCTAGTACTATTTTATAAACCATGCAGCAGGTTATAAACTGGCTAAATTCTAGCCAGGTAACTACTTATCTGACTAGAATTTAGTCAGATATAGGCTGAATATAGCTATTAATGTTTTCTATCTAAATGGCATTTGAATATGGACCTCCCATGTATTTCTGCTCTGAAAGAACATGTGTGTGGTATGTACGTACATTTCCAATGCATGAAAATGCATATTTTCTCTACTCATTTTATAAACATATGCACATAGCCCTAGCTTGGTTCTCCTCATACCTCGACCACCGAAAGTACTTAGTCAAGCTTGATAATATTGAATCCGCTCACATTCCCCTTACACAAGGCGTACCCCAAGGCTCCTCTCTATCGTCCACCCTTTTCAATATATACTTACTCCCACTATGCCACCTCCTCTCTAAACTTGGACTAAAATTCTTCTTATATGCAGACGACGTCCAAATACTCATTCCCATCCAGAAATCCATCAATGAAACCCTTCAGTACTGGGAATCTTGTCTGACATCCATCAATTCCCTCCTCTCCAATTTACACCTAGCACTCAACGCCTCTAAAACAGAAATCCTTATCATAGCAAATCAACCAATCGATTCAATCCGTCAAATGATTCAAAACGCCTCACAAACTCACACACTACCTCCCAGTGTCAGAGATCTAGGAGTCTCCCTAGACAATCAACTAAGCTTCAAATCCCACATTAATTCACTACTAAAAGGGGGCTTCTATAAACTTCAAATCCTCAAAAAACTGAAGCCCCTCCTCCACGCCCACGACTTCCGTACTGTGATGCAAACCACTATACTATCCAAACTCGACTATTGCAACTCCCTCCTCTTAGGCCTACCAGCATCTACCATTAAACCCCTCCAAATCCTCCAAAACACCATGGCAAGAATCTTAACAAACACCAGAAAAACAGACCATATCACTCCCATACTCCAGGACCTCCATTGGCTCCCCATCGCCTTCCGTTCCCAGTACAAAACACTCACCATCCTCCATAACACGCTATACAATAACAATTCACCCTGGCTTGAAAATATGCCAAAATTCCGTCAAGCTAATCGCCCCACGAGAAACTCCCTTGCTGGCACTCTCCAAATCCCTTCACTTAAAATTGGACACCTTACCACTACCAGGGATAGAGCCTTCTCTATTGCGGGCCCCACCCTTTGGAATTCCCTCCCCGTCAAACTCCGCCTAGAACCATCCCTGAGCCACTTCAAAAAAGGAATCAAAACATGGCTCTTTAGACAGGCATACCCCAACTCCTCTCAATCCTAATTTTGTCCTACGAACCACCTTAGCTCACGCTCAGCCTTTATACCACCTCCCTGTCCTCCCCCTCCCCTTCCCATCACCCCTCCTGCTTCCTTCCCTTGCACTCCTAGCCCCCCAATACCCCTCCCTCTCACCCCCTAGCAACCCCTCCCTCAAAGTACCCGTGCCTTACTGTACCCCTTTCACTCTACCCCTGCTTCCTTCCCTTGCACTCCTAGCCCCCCAATACCCCTCCCTCTCACCCCCTAGTAACCCCTCCCTCAAAGTACCCGTGCCTTACTGTACCCCTTTTTCACTTTACCCCACCCGCCCCTCTCCCCCTGCTCCCTCCCTACTTTCTCCCCCCTCTAGCTTTTAACTATACATATGTGCACTTGCCTCCCCATACTGTAAATAAGCCCACACATGCTAATTTCTCAAGTGTACATGCCTCGTTTAATTTGTATATAAGTTCCTTTGCATACTTAACCCTAACTTGAATGCAAAAAGTTGTAATTCTGCTGTTGACTCTCTCTTCCTTTGTATTTTGTATATTACCCAGTTAGCCCCTCCCTTGTTCATTGTAATTTCCTTTCTCAGTTGACTGTAAACCGACATGATGTGTCCTACGAATGCCGGTATAAAAAAGTGTTAAAAAAAAAAAAATGCAAAATGTTGTGGCACTGCATAAATAAACACCTAGAATTAAATACAGAAACAGATGTTTTATAAAATACGCACATATACCATTTTGAAAATATTTGTAAGTATATCTAGAATCACTAGTTCAATGTTACCTCTACAAGTTCAGTCATGTAATATGGGAAAGGAGACACAGATACAGGTGATCAATTGAAAAGTTACTGTATAAAAAACAGCAGTATAATACAAATATGTGCTAGCAAAAACATAGGATATAAATCATATTTCCTGCTCTCAGTGTTTCACTTTTCAATAGGAGCTATTTTGTTCCTGCACGTACATCTAAATTCTTCTGGTCCACTCTCCCTTATCCTAATACAATTCAATCATTCCCCAGTTCACTTTGATCCTCTAGCACTTCACCCTGGACCACAACCAGTTGACCCAGACCTCCCATGCAATAACCACAGAAAATAGACAAGTCCAATATCACTTCCATGTGTCAATTAGCAGGTATAAAAGTTTATGAATAATCTGTATGCATATATCTCCTAAAATATAACAGCTACTGCATGTACTTTAGAACTCCTGAAATGCTTCTCGACTATTCATTTTTTCTCCTGTAAAATGTATGCACAAAATCAAAAATACAAGTGTACTCTCAATGACGGTAACTTTTAAAGAGCCGCGCGGGCATACATGTATGTGTATGTGCCAGCTCGCGCGAAAAGACACGGACATTTTCTAACTTATATGCATATATGCACATATGATATAACATAGGCTATACATGCATACATGTGCGTGCAGTTTTGTATGGACACATGCTTGTGCATGCAAATGCCAGCTCTACCGCATGAGTGGGGGATTTTATTAGATATGCGTGCCGACGCAATTACCAGTTTCCCCAGTCCATTCCCAGGTTGCCCAGGTAAAGGCTAGGACTTCCTAACCCCCCCTAATTAACCTTCCTCCCTTTTACCCTATTTGCCCCAACCCTTCAAACCCCACTGACTAGCCCTAATTTGTTTAGTTTAAAATCTACACGCCATTCATAGCAGAAGTAAAGTTGCATGGTAGGGCACCACAGCGTGTGCGTATGTGCAGAAATACTTATGCACATACTTCAGGTAACAGACCCAGAATGCCCATGCCCTGCCAGACTCCTTCCACACCCCACCCCTTTTTTTGTCTTCCTGATTTGTGCAGATACCAGGAGATATGCGTGTATTTGGGCACCTCTTAAAATCCATGTGACACATGCTGGCTCAAGATATTCATGTACCTACTGTCTTTGGCATGCATAGGGCTTTTAAAATCCATCTGAAAGTTAAAATACCATATATGTGCATACATGCTACCCCATTAAAAATTCACTCCTTAGGTTCCAAATGAAAATCAATTGGATAAATCAAAAACATACAGGGCCCAATATTCAAAGATATCTGGTTATCAAGTTATCCAGATATTACTTATACAGATAACTTAGAAGGTAATGTAACTGGATAAGATCTAGTTATCTGGATAAGTTATGTCCGGATAACTTTAGATCTACTATTTATTCGATTAACTTAACTGGATAAGGCTGAATAGAGACACTTACCAGGTCAAGATAACCGGCTAAGTAGTGCCGCCCTGATCTGCCCATTCTCCACCCATTGACTATACGGTTATCTATTTTAACCGGATAACTGACTTAAATGGCACCCGCTGAACATAGCTGGATATTCAGCGGCTGCCACTTAACCAGATAATGTTACACCAAATGTGAACTCTTGGGCCGAGGTGGGGTTGACGCTACCCGCAGGGCAAGCCCTATGGGTCCCCACCGTAGATAGGTGGAGCTGGATGATTGACAGAGGCCAGCTGGAGCTTCGCCAATACCAGCCCTCGTTCCCCGCAGGTTGAGCCCTTGGGTACTGGGGCCGGCTGGTCTTAGGTGGGCTCCATCCGCGGACTTCCTGGATGCAGTGAAGGAATCATCCAGAGGCCAGCAATGGTAGCTTTGACAGGAGGATGAGTCCAGACAAGGCAGAGTCCCAGAGATTTGGGTGCCAAAGGAGAACAGGTAGCAAGACAGGTGGCACCCAAGCAAGAACAGGCTGAAGCCTGAGAGGCCAAGTTCAAAGTAGATTCAACAGAGGCATAGAAGATCAGGCTGTGGTTGGGACAGGCGGCAAGCAAGGAGAAGTGGTCACACGGGCACAGGTCAAAACCAGGAGTCAGTCCAAGAATGGTCAGGCAAGGCAAAGGTCAAACCAGGAATCAAACAGGAGCGTAGTCAGATGTAGTGGAGGTCAAGCCAGGAATCAGTCAGTAGCGTGGTCAGACGAAGCAGGGGTCAAGCCAGGTATCAGTCAGTAGCGTGGTCAGAAGAAGCAGGGGTCAAGCCAGGTATCAGTCAGTAGCGTGGTCAGACGAAGCAGGGGTCAAGCCAGGTATCAGTCAGTAGCGTGGTCAGACGAAGCAGGGGTCCAGCCAGGTATCAATCAGTAGCGTGGTCAGACGAAGCAGGGGTCCAGCCAGGTATCAATCAGTAGCGTGGTCAGACGAAGCAGGGGTCCAGCCAGGTATCAATCAGTAGCAAAGACAAAGCAGGGTAGACACAGAACACAGGAACAGGAACGGATACCAGGAGCAAGGCAGGATCAGGAACCTGGAACACAGACGAAGCACAGGAACGAGCATGTAAGCAAATGACTAGAGTAGAGACCTGTTGCCAAGGCAAGGAAGCACTGGCTGGGCCTGGCCTTAAGTACCTGGACCCAGTGACATTACTGAAAAGGGCCAGTAGCCCTAGCATGCTGCGGGCCCTTTAAATAATCTAGAGAAGCGTGCGCGCACACCTGGGGGGCTGGATGCGAGGAACAGAAGGTGGCGGCATCTCCACCGTGCTTCGAAGCTTGTCGGCGGCAGGCAGGGCCGCAAAGAGGAGGGCAGCGTAGGAGGCGCTCCCTCTGCACCACAGAGAAGCCGGAGCCCACCCCCAGCAGGGCGGCAGGACAGGTAAGGAAGGCCAGTCGCGAGCTCCGTGGCCAGCCGACGCAACAGATAAATTCTACTTATCTGGCTAAGTAGCGTTTCAATATTAAGCTCACAAATTTAAAAATTCAGGAATATTTCAGAAAATATCAATAAGAATTAAAAATAAAACTCAAAGGACTTTGAGCATTGAGTACTCTATTTTCAAAAGAGTTTCTCCCCTTTAAAGTATCACAAGATTCTTTTGGCATTGGGACCTATAATATCTTTGCTATCTGCATAGTGCCTAGAAGTACCTGAAGTTTGACAGATTGGTTAGATTGTTCTCTGAACATCTTAAAAGCCAATAAATTCAGAGTGTGCCAGAAAAGTGAGTGAATTATTGCAAGAAGTTGAGTCTCATCCAACAAATGGATTTCCAAATGAAGCAGAACTGCAGGAGAATTAAAACCCTTAAAAGAAGAAAATAGTTGCTACTGCAGGAAACCTCATCGATGGGAGCTCCAAAATGCTGCAAACAGGTAGTAAGAGTTTTAAAATCCAGTATCAGGGAGGTTTCCTGTGCTGTCTTGTGAGCAAAATGAAAATGGCAAAGCATTAAACATCACAGCAATAAACAGAAAAAGCAAAGCAAGTGCTATCACATGAAAAGTCAATTAAAAAAACCCCCTTTTTAAACAAAAAACATTTTTAAACAAGTGAGAGAGAAATTCAAATACCAAGAATCAGAGTGTTATATTTGAGAGACCTCCTAGCATGAAGCGGGATATCATTTATGTAATTGTGCTATTTATAGGATTTGTTTTCTGATTATGCACATTTTATGGCACCCTGCCATGAACTTTGGAGTATTGCAGGATAGAAATCTTTTAAATAATTAGATAAAATCATCAGTTTCTTACTGCATTTTTATATTACTTGGGATGCTTTCCATGAAAAAAAAAGTAACAAAAACCCAATTAATTATCATTTTCATTCATTTCATTTTAAAGTGTCCATGTGTGGTTTTGTTTTATTTCTTTGTTTAGCTCACACCTTTTCATTATTAGGTCAAGGTGAGTTACATTCAGATATGGGAGGTAGTTCCCTGGTCTCATGTGTATGTGTTTAGGAAATGTATGTGTTCAAGTGTTTTACAGTAGCAAGGCCTTGTATGGCTATCAGCAAGCAAATTCTGTTATCTTTTTATTGACCTGTTCATTTGGGCTTCCAGCTGAATCGAAACCAGGCCTGATATCTGACGTCATCAGCCTTCATTTGCAATATCCCGGAAGGGTTTGACTCACTCACCTCCGGTCTCACGGTAGGAGCTGCAAAATCTCGCGAGACTTGCCTCGCAGCTGCAGGAGATGACGACGTCACTGAAACGCTGCTGCTGCTACCGGTTCACTCAAGGGACCCACATGTTGCTATATTGAATCAGGTAGGGTTAGGGTTACCCTTGTCCAATCCGTTGCCATATCTAAGCAGGCAAGCCTCCGTTGTCGCGGGTGGCCTTTTCTCTACTAAGGCTGCCAGCGGAGTGGATTCTGCCAGGCAGACCCGCAACCTCTGCTCCATTTTGACAAGTAGGAAGAGCCTGGGAAGGGGAAAGAGGGGGGAAGTAACTGGGTAAGAAGGCAGGAAAAGGAAAAAATTGAGGTAGCCATAGCAAAGGGTGAGAAGAAGGGAGGAAAGAGCAGAAGAGGGAGAGGGTGAGAAGAGCCTCTAGAGCAGAGCTTTCTAAAATGTGTGTCGCGACACTTTGGTGTGTCGCCTGAGGTGTGCCGGTGTGTCGCGCAAGCCCGGTGCACGTGACACACCGGCAAGTGGGAGCCAATGCAGCCGCCAGTGGAGCTCATCCCACTGGCGGCTGAGCAGTAAAATATCGCTGGCAGGAAGATCGGCATGGCCGTGGTGGAGCTCACCTCACCACAGCCTGAAGAAGAAAAAGGTCACGTCGAGACGTGCAGGTGCTCCTCCTCCTTCCTGCCCATGCGGCCCCGGAAGAAAAATGTTGCCGGAGCCGCACGGGCAGAAAGGGGGAGGAGCGTCAGCTGCGTCCAGAAGAGGAGCAGCAGCGGGGAGAGAAGAGGAGGAGGCCCAGTAGCACGGTCGCCGCCGCGATCGGCCCGAGAAGATCAGGGCCGCTGCAGAGCCCATCCTGCAGCGACCCGTGAAGAGGAGGCCCAGAGGTAAGAGAGCGGCTGAGGGCCCGTAGAGTGCGTGTGTGAGGTGAGTTGAGCGATTGTGTGCGTCTGTGAGCTGAGTTGAGAGATTGTGTGCGTGTATGAGGTGAGTTGAGAGATTGTGTGTGGGAGTGAGGACCTGAATGTTTGCAGAGACAGCATGTGAGAGAGCCTGTGTGTGTGTGTGTGTGTGTGAGAGACAGCATGTGACAGTGAGAGTCTGTGCTTGAGCAAGACAGCATGTGGGAGTGAGAGAGAGCCTGGGTGTGTGAGAGTCAGACAGCATGTGCAAGAGAGAGACTGTATGAATGATTGTATGAGAGAGAGCCTGTGAGTGTGTGAGAGAGAGAAAGTATGTGAGAATGAGAACCTGACTGAATGTTTGAGGGAAGAAGATAGATGGAGAGAAAAGAAATAGAAAAAAAGACAATATGAAAGGAATTGGCAAAAAAATAAGAAAGGGGAGGTGGAACAAAAAAGCCTGTGACCAACCGATTAGAAAACTAAGATCAGACAGCAAAGGTAAAAAAAAAAGAAATAAATTACTTTTTACTGATTGGCACATGTAATCTTTGGTAATGTGCAAGAGTAGCACTTTCTCTATGCTGATTTCACAATGTACGAGATCAACATGGAGGAAGTGGAAACCCACGGGTCCTGCACAGAGGAGGCAGCAGAATGGGCTTCAGTGCCAATAGCAGCAATCAGCGCCTCCCCAATAGCCATGCGGCAGCAGTGACAGTGGCAGCAGAGGAATGAGAGAGGCTCCGAGGTTGCTGGCAAAAGAAAGAGAGGGGGTTTGCCTTTAGTGTGTGCCTGCCTGAGGGTGTGTCTGTGTATGAGAATGTATGGGTGTCTTCCTGGGGTTTGTATGTGTGAGAATAGGTGCCGGCCTGTGTGTGGTGTATGTGTGTGTGAGAATGAATTGGTGCCTGCCTGGGGGTCTGTGTGTGTGAGAATGAATGTGTGCATGCCTGAGGGAGTGGTGTGAAATTGAATGGAAGCCTGCCTGGGGGTCAGTTTCAGTGTGTGAGAATGACTGGGAGCTTGCCTGGGTGTGTGTGTTTGTGTGTATGTGAGGGAGCCAGAGAGAGTGAGAGCATGAGTGTGTATGAGAAAATCCAGGGGAGTAAGAGTTTGTGTGGGGGTGTGTGTGTGGAGGGAGAGAGAGTGTCTTAGAGCTTGAGAGTGTGTCAGTGTCTGTGAGAGCGAGAGGTTATGGTGGGTATAAGAGCATGAATGTGTATGTATGTGACAGTATATGTGTGAGAGAGAATGGAAATGTGAGTATGTGTGAGAGAGAGAGGATAACCTCCTAATCCTTGACAATATCAGGGTGACTGGAAATCAAGAGCTCCCACGTATGGACAGCAGGGGCTTTTTAAAATCCTTATTAGTTTTAATTATTGGGTGTTATTTGATATATGTGCTGTTTTGAAATATTTTATTGGTGTTTAGGAAATTGTAAAAAATGTATATGATTTTAATGAATAGAAATTCTATTTATCAGTAGTTTTAAAATATTCTTTTATTAGTATGGTTTTACTATTATAACTGATGCTTTATGTTTCTTGATTTTATTTGTTTTATGAGGAATGATGGTTCTGTTTTTCCATTATTAATACACAGAGTCTGGCTTCTTGGGTTTCCATTTCAGTTTTTGTCTAATTTGTGCTCCTTTATTTTGTATTCTGTATTTGGTGAAGGTCTGTCTCTGCTCTGTGTGTGTGACCATGATGAGAAATTCGCTAGCATAGGGATCTATAGCAATTGTTTCCTCAGTAGGTGGTGTATTGGTATTCTAGGACCCAGTATAATATTTACCCTTGCTTTTTCACAGGTAGGGTTATTGTTGTTAGAGTCCTTGGTGTTATTACTGTTATGTTATGATGGGATTGCAGTATAGATTTTGAGTGTCTTTTTTTTTTGCGAGGTTTTATTTTCGTTCACAATGTGCCTGGCAGTGGAAGGTGTTTGTGCTGCTGTTACTATGAGGTGACACCAGAATTTGAAAACATCTTTTAGTATGATGAGATGTAAGGGAAACATTCAAGCTCATTGTTTGGGGGAATTTCAGTGGATGCACAGAGTTACAGAACTGGAGGTGCAGGATTTATATTGACATTCTGTCCCTTCCTATAAATTCCAGTCTTCACTCTCATAGCCATATAGAATTAGTTGAATGAGGCTATCAAATAATTTTATAGTGTGAAACTGGCCAGCTTTTTAAAATTACGCAGAAGACCCTTTGGACTTTCTTATTAACACCAAATATTCAAATCTGTGTTCATCCCATCAAGCTCATATATCTCATTAAAGAGGTAAATTGAATAACACAATAACTTTGTTTTATTATTGTTACGCATAAATTATAACAATAACATTAATCTTGGAATATTATATATTTTTCATATAAATGAAAGATTTTCACAAGATAGGTTGTGTCGTGAAACATTTTATTATGTATATATTTAAGGAAACATACATAAATTGTCGAAATACATTTTGTTCGTTTAACCTTTAACCTCTGGTTTGCTAGTAGACTGAATTACTGTGTCCCGAAATTATGTTTGTCTAAAAAGTGTGTCACCAACATGAAAAGTTTGGAAAGCTCTGCTCTAGAGGAAGGGAAAGGGGGAAATCTAAGTAATTGAGGAAAGAGGGTGAGAAGGGGAAAAAGCTGAGATAGAGACTCACTAAGGGGTGAGAAGGAGAAGAATCTCTAGAGAGACAAGGATGGGGAAGACCTGAAGTAGTGTGAGAAGAGGAGGGGAATATCTAAAGCGAGGGAAGGAAGAAGGGGGGAAAGTGGGGGAAAGAGCCAATATAGTGAGGGAAAGGGAATGAAGAGCTGAGGTAGTAAGACTGTGGGCTGCCCGGTGGCTCCCATCCCACCGGCAGCCAAAGTGGAGTGGAGACCACCATGCGATCCCCACCCAATGGAGGCCAAAGTGAAGAGGTGGGCCCAGGGCTGCTGGGGTGAGGCTCATGTGTGTGAGGGAGCATGTGTATGTATGTGTATATAAGAGAATGAGCATGTTTGTGTGTGTGTGTGTGTGTGTGTGTGTGTGTGTGTATGTGTGTGTGTAAGACAGGAGGAGCATGTGTGAGAGGTAGTTCATGTGTGTATGGGGAGCGTGTGAGCGAGAGAGAGCATGTGTCAGTGTGTGAGCACATGTGTGAGAGGGAGCATGTGTCTATGTGTATGTGCATATGCATGTGTGGGAGAGAGGAACTGTGTACATCTGAGAGAGAAGGTATGAGTGTGTGAGTATAAATATATATGAGAGAAAGTAAATGTGTGTGTGAATATATGAGAGAGAGGAGATAGTTTATGTGCCTTCCCACACCTACTAATCCACAACAATCTCAGGATGACTGGAAATTGAAATTTCTCAGGTTTAGAGAGTGGGAGTTTTTTGTTTTTTTTAAATCCTCATTAGTTTTAATTATTTGGTGTTATTTAATGGGTCTGCTGTTTTGAAATATTTTACTGGTGTTTGGGAAATTAAGACATCAATTTGTGTGATAGGTATGAGTAAATCAGATAAGACCCCAGGCCCAGATGGGTTCTCTTATGACTATTACAAAATATTGAAAGAACTGATTATGGGTCCCTTGCTAAATTTTTATATGAATGCTTTGGAAGTAGGGAAATTTCCTAGGGATTTTAATATGGCCTATATTACGGTGTTGTCTAAACCAGGAAAGGACTCATCTCTCCCAGCATCCTACCGACCAATATCATTATTGAATTTCGATCTGAAAATCTTTGCAAAAGTTTTGTCAGCTAGATTAAGCTCGGTGTTTCCTCATATCATCTCAACTAATCAGGTAGTGTTTGTCAAAGGCTGGAAAGCCATAACCTACTGTAAAAAATAAAGGGATTCCAGCAATGGGGGTTGGCTTTGATTCTGAGAAGGCCTTTGACCGTGTCTCCTGGTCTTATATGTTCTCAGCGCTTCACATATTTGGTTTCCAGGGTGAGATTACCAAGAGTATACCATTATTATTTGAT
This sequence comes from Rhinatrema bivittatum, assembly GCF_901001135.1. Classification (NCBI taxonomy): domain Eukaryota; kingdom Metazoa; phylum Chordata; class Amphibia; order Gymnophiona; family Rhinatrematidae; genus Rhinatrema; species Rhinatrema bivittatum. The sequence continues at coordinate 266,832,843 of NC_042621.1, forward strand.
GACCCAGTCTCACATGTCCTGGCAAATGGGGGCATATCATTCCCTTTTCAACTTAGAAGGGGAGTTAGACAGGGATGTCCATTATCACCTCTCTTATATATACTTTTTATTGATCCTCTACTACGAAAAATTGAGGAGGACAGCAAAATCCCTGGCCTGGAAGTAGGAGGCATGTCCTTCATAATAGTGGCTTATGCTGATGACTTTCTACTCTTCCTCACCAATCCAAGATCTACACTGGAGGGTGTCTTAAAGCATCAGATAACAATTTAATCTGAGGCCTTGGACGTGTATGGAAATTTGAGGCGGGGTTGGGAGGAAGAATTTCCTCTCTGCCGATGCATGCATGTTATAAAAATCGCCATATCCATGTGCACGCACTGGGAACCATGTGTACATGGACGCACGTGCGTAGGTTTTAAAATTTACCACTTAATACTGTACACAGCTTCCAAGACTTACAAGCCACATTCCAGCTACCACAAACAGATTTGTATGCATATTTACAATTAAAACATTATATAACAAGTCTCCTGGTGAAAAATCCTCATTTAGGGTTAAAGGGGAAATTGGAAGAAGTGTTGCTAGGGTACAAAACAAAGAAGGCATCATGTGCTAAATTTTCAAAGGCTTTAAGCAAAGCGGATAATCACGAGGGTTTCTCAGCACGTCTAGACGATGGTCCTAGTGGCAAGAGTTAGGTTTGATTATTGAAGATTTACAATACTACCTTAAGGACATTCCAAATATTTCAGAGAATGTTATATTATGAGAGACATAGTTCAAATTATATGGCAAATTTACTTAGCTCAAGATAGAGCATTTAAAGCAAAGCTCTGTATGACTGATATATGTACCAAATGTGGACAGATGATTAATGATTTTTGTCCATAGCTTTTGGAAATGCCCCAATATCTCTGCTTTCTGGAGAGATGTAGGGAAGAAATCTTCTTCTATATTAGGTTTCTCTATCTCAAGTAATCCAAAACTGTGTCTGTTTGGTATTTACTTGGATGATTCTAGTAAACTCCAGAAGCACCAGAAATTATTTATAGACAAAGCAGGGGTAATAGCAAAGAAAACTATTTTATCAAATTGGATTGCACAGGATACTCCATGTCTGGTTCAGTAGGAAAAGTAAATGATTAAATTGCTATCCTTCGAGATCCTTACACCAAAATCACTTACTGAAAGTCAACATGACAATATTTTGGTGTTGCGTTCGTGCCTGTTTTCGCCCTCGCTCCACCCTCTCTACCTCTGTGGCGACTCCCTTCGGGTCTGACGGACAGATGCTGCCGCAGCTTCTCGCCACTTCTTCCCGGAGTCCCCAGGCTGGCCTGTCGCTGCGGATCTGCCATGTTCCTGATGACGTAAGGGCACGCGCGCTCCAGAGTTTGTACCAGCAAGGGCGCGAAACTCAGGGGCGTCCCCCCGTAGTGACGTCATCCGCTTCCACCTTAAAAGGTCTTTGCAACTACGAATCGAGTTAGCAAGAGGAATTCTTTCTCCGCTGCTCTGCCTCCACAAATTTACCAAGGAGTACCTGCTCCTCGGGGGCCCCGCTCTCTCTTCTTGATTTCAGATTCTAAGACAGGATCCGGTACTCGCTCCTCAAGGGCCTACATCCCTGAATGCTCAGAAGACTCCCTATTGCCTGGAAGCGATCGCAGGCGTGAACACTGTGAGTCCTATTGCAGATAGGAACCGGTACTCGCTCCACGAGGGCCCATGTTCCTAAAACCCTCCAAAGACTCTCTTCTATAACCCTCCAAAGACTCTCTTCTATTTCAGAAGCCATCGCATACACAGATATTGTGAGTACTTATTCCAGACTGCATTTAGGAACCAGTACTCGCCCAAAAGGCTCCTGATCCTGAATATACTGAAGACTTTCTGTTGCGTAGGAGCCATTACAGATATATCTACAATTGTGAGTGTATCATCTACTGGTTATGTATCCAGCATAGCCTATCTACTCACTACCTATAGTCTCTCTCTACAGCTCAGCAAACCCAGAGATCGCTGTTCCAGTATCTGAGGGACTTCAGCCCTGCCGGGTACATCAGCTCACTACTGCCACCTCTGGTGGTTCTACTACCTGTCTAAATAAAGAAGTATCTGTGTCTGTCTCCATACTCCAGCCTAGCCGATGGTCCCTCTCAGGATATCCCCTGGGGGCGTTGTCATCTGCCATCGGCCCAGGGATTCACTAACTTACATTAGGTGCTCTTCCCCACACTACAAGAGTTGTATTGTACAGACTGTCACTCTGTGGGGAGCCATCCACTACAGATTGATAACTCCGCCTACAGAGTATTATAAATTGCCAGCTCCTCCCCTTCGGGATACAGCATTGATCAGATTGCTAACTTCTCCTTTCCGGAGGAGCTGATCATTAACAGATTGCTACTCCTTATCCGGAGAAGTAACAGATTGCTTACTCCGCCCCTCAGGGGAGTTGATCAACATCAGATTGCTAACTCCTCCCCTCGGGGGAGCTGGTTGATAACATTTGGAGGTCTGGCAAGCCTTTATCGATAGTCTGCATGTAGTGGTTAAAGATAAAATAAAAAAATTATAAGAATTAAAAATTTGTATTTATTTTGAAGTGTCTACCTCACAACAAATGTGATATATCTCCTGTTATTACTAACTCTATCTTTCCTTATTTCTCACTATTGCCTTCTATGGTAAAATCAATATATGATTGCTCTTTACATGGCGTGGGGAAGGGGAGGGATAGGGAATGGGAAGGGAGATAATCCACAGGGATTCACTATGTTAATGATATTTTTATAAATCATATTTAGTCTTGTTAATTGTTAATCTTCTGTACCTACTGTGAAGATGGTTTGTTGGTCTCTGTTTGATTCCTGTTTGAAAAATCTCAATTAACAGAGTTGGGAAAAAAAACAACAATTTGTAAGTTTTCAATTACTGGATTTTTATTCTTCTGTCTTGAAATATTTATTTTCATTATTAATATGGTTTTTACATTGTTGCACTGTATTCCAAGTCTGGCTTGTTGCGGTTTCCAGTCATTTTTTTTCTGCACATTTTTATTTATATTTTATGGCTTCTTTTTTTTATTCTGTATTTGGCGTTGATCTGTCTGTGTTCTGCACATGTGATCAAGGTGAAGAATTTTGCTAGTGTGTAGTTTCTGTGTAGGGATCTATAGCAGCCTGACTTATTCTGTTTTCCTAATAGGAGATGTATTGGTATTTTCAGACCTGGTATAATATTTGCAGCATTACTTTTTCAAAGGTAAGATTGTTATTGTTTGAGTACTGGCAGTTAGTGCTGATTTGGTATAGGAGACCCTCAGAAAACAATTACTATATTGTAATTGTTTCTGAGGGTCAATTCTGTGTACAATTCTGGTTGCCGCATCTCAAAAAAGATATAGTTGCGATGGAGAAGGTACAGAGAAGGGCGACCAAACTGATAAAGGGTATGGAACAGCTCCCCTATGAGGAAAGGCTGAAGAGGTTAGGACTGTTCAGCTTGAAGAAGAGACGGCTGAGGGGGGATATGATAGAGGTCTTTAAGATCATGAAAGGTCTTGAACGAGTAGATGTGAATCAGTTATTTACACTTTCGGATAATAAAAGGACTAGGGGGCATTCCATGAAGTTAGCAAGTAGCACATTTAAGACTAATTGGAGAAAATTCTTTTTCACTCAATGCACAATTAAGCTTTGGAATTTGTTGCCAGAGGATGTGGTTAGTGCAGTTAGTGTTGCTGGGTTCAAAAAAACTTTGGATAGGTTCTTGGAGGAGAAGTCCATTACCTGCTATTAATTAAGTTGACTTAGATAATAACTACCACTATTATTAGCAACGGTAATATGGAATAGACTTAGTTTTTGGGTACTTGCCAGGTTTTTATGGCCTGGATTGGCCACTGTTGGAAACAGGATGCTGGGCTTGATGGACCCTTGGTCTGACCAAGCATGGCAATTTCTTATGTTCTTATTAAGCCCACATCCAACATGCCTTACAATAGGCCTAATATCATATGGGTATTTTTGCAGGGCTTTCTGGATGGTGCCACAGCAGTGCATGTAAACATAGTATACAGGATGTTGTAAGTGATATTTTACCTTAGAAGTCTGTGCTCTGAATGTTCTCTTTAATGTAAAATCTGTTATTATAAATGCATAATTTGTGTGTGTGTGTGTGTGCATGCACGCACATGTGTGTGTGTGTAGAGGGCTGGGGTGGGGGCTTTACAGTTCTCCTAGAGTATTTAATACCCTTGCACTGGCCATGGGTTCCAAAGGAGAGGAGGTAAACCTGGGTGGGGAAGAATATCAGATTTTAAAGTTTAGATTACTGGAGGGAGATGAATGAATTGGGGGACACGTGTGTGTGTGTGGGGGGGGGGGGGGGGCAGCAAAATAATTTTTCGCAAAGGGCAGCAAAAAAGCTAGCATTGGCCCTGACTGTCCATGTAGTGATCATATTTGCTCATCCCATGCTTCTTACCCATTTTCAGGACACTAAGCAAAGGGCACTAACTACTGGGGGTGTCATGCTGTGGAAGAGTCTTCCTGAAGAGATAAGACTGTGAAAGCAGCTTTATTTAGAGAAGCTTTTTGTGAATTTTAATTTTATTTTACATTTTTGTTTATTATAATCTCTTTTTATGCTCTCTTGGTAATCTGCCTAGCATGACATGGTTATTATAGGTGGAATAAAAATATTATAAATAAATAAACTCTGAGCTGAATAAGATGTTCCTTGGGAACAGCACCATTTAGTCTGATAATAAATCCTCCAGAATTAAAGTAACATTGAGACATTTTAGGAGCAAAGAATAAGTGAGAACTAGAAGCAGATCTTCATCTCTTTAAGAGCCTGATTCACTAAAAGGTGATTTTTAAAAACCCTACAACGTGCCAAAGGCAGGAGATATGCATAGGAGTTAATGCGACTCCAACATTGCTCTATGCTTCAACGGCAAGAGTAAATGTGGAAGATAGGATTTGCATTCACAAAAAAGCGGGGAGTAGCTTGCTTGTTACGGCGGTTACTACCCCAAACCAAATAATGCCTGATACTTCACTTTCACTGCATATCCAGCAAAGCTCACTGCTTCAACGGCAGGGGGGAATGAAGAAAATATGATTTATATTCAGACAACAAACAACAAGGACTGAATTACATAATCTGGATAAACAAATAAGCATGGGTGTAGCTTGCTTGTTACGGCGGTTACTACCCCGAATCAATTAAGCATGATACTTCACTTGGAATACATATCCAGCGCAGCTCACTGCTTCAATGGCAAGGGGAAATGAAGTAAAGTGGAATTATATTCAGACAACCAACAAGGACTGAATTGCACAGGCTGGGTAAACAAATAGGCGTGGGAGTAGCTTGCTAGATACTTCACTTAGATGCAGCTCCAGCACTACTCACTACACCAATGGCGGGGGTGGAAGTGAAATAGAACCAAAAAGTTAGTAAGGGCCAAGAGTATCAGATAAGTATGAGAAAAAAATAAGTGTGAAAGCTTGCTGGGCAGACTGGATGGGCCATTTGGTCTTCTTCTGCCGTCATTTGTATGTTTCTATGAGTTGTAGTTGCACGCACAGCACAGATTTAAAAAGGCATTCAAGTTTGCGCATATCTCCCAGTACGCGCACAAAAATTATTTCTTAAAAAAAAGTGTCGGGAAGTGGATATGGTCTGGCCGGGGCATGAACGTTCCAGGATTTCATAATGAAAACTGCACGTAAATAGAGTTGCGCACAAGCGCGCGCGCAAGGGTCCCCTATCGTGTAACTTTTCTTCTGCTATGGATGCGTGTAAGTTGTAAAAATAAAAAAATCTAGGCTAGTCAGCGGAGTTTGAAGGGGTGGAGCTAACAGGGTAATAGGAAGGCTACTTAACTAAGGGGGTTAGGAAGTCCTATCCTTTACACGGGCAAACTTGTGTCGGCACGTGTGTCTCTTAAAATTCCCCCCATTTTATGTGGTAGAGGCAGCATTTGCACATACATGCGTGCACCCATATAAAATTGTGCGCACAAATACACACGTACAGCCTATTTTATACCATGGGCGCATATACGTGCGTATGTTATAAAATGGACACGTACATGTGCGCCCGAGTGGCCGTTTAAAAGTTACCATTCCTGCTTTTTTCCCCGTAGACATAGAATAGGAAAAAAGCCTTAGGGGCAGATTTTCAAAGGGGTACGCGTAAGATATGCATGTAACCCCCGAAAGGCTGCCCCTTCCACCCCCTGCGCGCGCCGAGCCTATGTTGCATAGGCTCGGTGGCGCACGCAAGCCCCTGGACGCGCATAAGTCCTGGGGCTTTCCTGGGGGGCATGTCGGGGGCGTGTCACGGCCGGCGCATCATCGGGGGCGTTCCAGGGGCGTGGCCGCAGCCTGTGGACCAGCCCCCAGACCGGAACATGGCGCACCAGCAGCTGGTCCGCGCTCGGAAGTTACGCCTGCCTCAGGCAGGCGTAACTTTTGAAATAAAGGTAGGGGGGGTGCCGGAAAGAAAGTTCCCTCCAAGGCCGCTCCGATTTTGGAGCAGCCTCGGAGGGAATGAAGGCAGGCTGCGCGGCTCGGCGCGCGCAGGGTGCCGATTTTGCGCGTATCTTTTAAAATCTGGCGTACTCTTGTTTGCACCGGGTGCGCGTGTACTTTTTTTAAATCTGCCCCTTAGTGAATCAGTGCCTAAATCAAATCTGGAATTATTTGACAGCCATTCCTCTAGTGGAAAATGATTCTTTGTATGGCATATATCATCTCTCCATCACAATAGTGTAAGTGCTTCATCATTAAGTTTCTTAGTATAACTAGGGTATATTTTTGATCTGAAACACTTGAAAAGCAGTGTATTAAACTGCAACAAACATTGCAAAAGAAACACACTAAACTCGAGCCTACACTCATACTTTATATGCAAATTAGCATAGTAGGTAAAGTTCGTGTATATTTTACCTACAAACTTTCTTGCAAACATTTTAACTACACCTGCCCGAGGTATAGTTTAATTTTTTGAATTAGTGCATTTGCAACACTGTTATTACATTTACTTTACTGCTGCATTCATAGCTAAGGAACTGGTTTGCAGAATTTTGCCTCACAGTAAATCATTTGAATTGCTTTAGCATGTAAACTTGCAAAAGATAAAGTACGTGGGATAAAAGTACTGTTAGCGTGAAAAAAATTATACATGTAAAAGGTGCAAATAGCACATGCAATCCTAGCTAATGCCTGCTAACAGCGCTTTTATAGCACATGCTTGCCTTTGCAAGTTTAAAGGGCAGTTTAGTATATTACCTTCTTGATCAGTATTAATGCACATCCACTTTCATGAACCTGGGTTTCCAAGCTTGATACTTTTTTTCCTCTTGTAATCTTCCAGTGCTATGGTGAGTTACCTGGCTTTCCATAAACCTGTCTCTTGTTTTCTTTACCTCTAAAGTATTCCATTAGTTCATGCCACATGCATAAAATATAAAATATCACACACTGTTCAACCCAGGTAGCAGTATCTGTAATACTCATCCATTAAACAGAACAAAAGATTCCATCATCACAACTGACCTTAGAAGACAGTGGCTGAACCTTTCTTCTGCGACAGAAATGATGCTCCACTAGGGCTCTCTCTTCATCTTAATTTAATTACGGTTCTGAACTGTATAAAATACATTGATTTTCAATCTTTATAGTCGCAAACTGTCTTGAGTTAGGCCAAACCAAAAAACTATCTATCAGTGTCATAGTAAAACAATTTCTACCTTGCACCGGTTTTTTCAAACTAATCTTTATGAGATATTGTTTGGATTTATCGAAGTTTGATTTATATACAGAATGCTCTCATTCTGAAGTCTACATACTACAAGGGAATTGCACTCTGGATTCCCGACTCGAAAGCAGAATGGCTAGAATTAAAGTTTCATCTGTGTAGCTTGTATTACAAAAAAACACTGGACCAACCTACTTTCAGGAATGTTCTTTCAAGAAATGTGAACTTTACATTGCCCTAAGCCATAAATCTCTATTACAAAGTAATAGAATTGGTATAAATAATAAATAGATTAACATCAGATAAACATAGTACCATAGTAAATGAAGGCAGATAAAGACCCAAAGGATCCATCCAGTCCACCCAGAAAGTTCCTTGGGTAGTAACTGTGCAAATTTCCACCCACCATGCATTCTGTTAAGGGTAGTAGTAAGTGCCGCTCTGTGCGGGTTATCCCTAGTAGTAACTGCCACTCTGTGCGAGTTACCCCATTCAGAAATGCTACATCTAAAGTTAGCCAAATATTACCCATTTTCTTCATTTCCATCCTCTATAGCTATTAGGGATCCTTTATGTTTATCCAATGCCCTTTTGAATTCTAGTACCATTGCCTTCACCACCTCTTCTGGGAGGGCATTCCATGCATCTACCACCCTTTCAGTGAAGAAATATTTTGTGACATTGAGTCTACTTCCTTAGAGTTTCAGATCATGACCCCCTTGTTCTACAGCTTCCTTTCCAATGGAAAAGTTTTAGATCTTCCCTCTCTTCTAAGGTATCCAATCTTCTCACATAAGTCTTACGTTGCAGACCCCATGCCATTTTGGTTGTCTTTCTCTGGACTGCTTCCATCCTTTCTCTTTTTGAGATATGCTCTCCAGAAATGGACACAGTATGCCAAGTGAGGCCCTATCTGAGTAGGGGATATTATTGACTCTTTTTTCCTACTGGTTATGCCTCTCTTTGCACAGCCCAGCATCCCTCTAGCCTTAGCCACCGCCATTTCACTACCTGCAGATTGTCAGACAGTATGACCCCGAGGTCTCTCTTGTGGTTTGTGCACATCAGTCTGTTGCCCGTTATCACATACCGTTTCTTTGGATTATTGTACTCCAAATGCATGACTCAGCAAATTTTGGCATTGAATCCCAGCTGCCAAACCTTCAGCCGTGACTCGAACTTTCTTAGATCACTTCTCATTCTCTCTGCTCCTACAGGTGTGTCCATTCTGTTGCAGATCTTAGTGTCATCCACAAAAAGACAAACTTTACCTTCCTACCAATGTTCCCTCTAAGGAATGGCTTGCTGTATGTAAAAATGTTTGCTCATGTGCAAATGTTTTTGGTGAGCACTGCTTTCTTTGATGTAAAAAGCCTATCAATTTTATGCTCACAGTAGCCCAATCCTTAGAGGGTACATTGGAGAAGCATGCACACAAACTTTCTAACATATACACACACTAACACACTTGCATATTCACTCTCGTACTCTTGTCTCACAAATACATGCTCATTCTCACAAACACACATTCACACTCATTTCTTTCATTCGCTCTCCAGACTCTTACGCACAATCAGACTCATTCAGTTCTCCTTCTCTTCCACACACACACTCATCTCAGTAACTACAAATCCTTCACTGCCAAACACTTTGAGAAGTAACACAAACCCCTGTAAAAAAAAAAAAAGGCACCTAGAACTTTGCCATACCATAGATATCAGCACTATCTCAGGACTCAAAGAGCAACAGCCTTGCCTATGACACGGCAGCAATGCAAATATTATACCATGCCCTAGAACACTAATACACCACCTACTGGGTTTAATAGAACAAGCCAGTCTGCTACAAAGCTCTACAGAAAAACTACATATCAGCAGAAATACTGAGCCTCAGTTACACTTGCCGAACACAGACAGACCCTTACCTAATACAGAATAAGGCACTACAAATTAGAAACAGAAACATGCAGACAAAATAAAATAGAAAGCCCGAGAAACCAGACTCTGAACATTGGAATACTGAAGAAAGAACAAAATACAATTATGTAATGCACATTCCCAAAGATAACATCTGCCAATCACTAAACATTAAAAAACAATTTTTCTTTTTACTTTTGTTATTTGATCTTAATTTTCTAATCGGCTGGTCCCAGGCTTTTTTTTTCCACGTTCCCTTTTTTGGTCTTTTTCCGATTCCTTTTATATGGTCTCTTTTTTTCCTTTCTGTTTCTTCTCTCTCCACCTGCCTTCTTCCCTCAAACATATGCTCAGGATCTCATTCTCACATGCTGTCTCTCTCTCTCTCTCACACACACACACACACACACACACACACACACACACACTGACTCTCACATGCTGTCATACACACCCATGGCTCTCAATTTCACATGCTGTCTCTCTCTCATTCATACTCACCGGCTCTCTCTCACATACTGTCTCATTCTCTTACACACACACACAAACACACACACAGGCTCTCACTCTCACATCCTGTCTCTCACACACTTAAGCTCTCAGCTCACTCTCACAGTCACACACGCACTCTCTCTCTCTCTCTCTGGAAAAGTAGTCAGGAATGAGAAAATTGAAATAGAAGAAAAAATAGTAAATATGGTAAAATGGGAAGACAAGACTTTCTTTAGATATGTTAGTGATAGAAGGAACTGCAAAAGTGGCATTGTGAGACTCAAAGGTGAAGGGGAGGAATATGTAGACCATGATGAGGGAAAAAGCAAAACTTTTAACAAATATTTCTGTTAGGGGTTCACTGTGGAAGGGCCTGGATCAGGACCACATAAAACAAACACAAATAAGATTGGAAGTGAGGTAAACCTCAATTGCTTTTCAGAACACTGTGTTCATGAGGAGCTAACTAAACTTAAAGTAGATAAGGCAATGGGCCAGATGGGATACATCCGAGGGACGTAAGGGAATTCAGAGATGTCTTGGCAGCTTCGCTGACTGACCTTTTCAATGTTTCTTTAGAGTCTGAGTATTTCCGGAAGACTTGAAAAGGGTGGATTTGGTTCCTACTCATAAAAGTAGAAGTAAGGAGGAGGCTGGGAACTACAGGCCAGTTAGTCTGAACTCTGTGATAAGCAAACTAATGGAATCCAATGGATTGCAAGATCTGAAGCAGCATGGTTTTATCAGAGGTAAATCTTGTCAGATGAATCTGATCAATTTCATTGATTGGGTGTTCCGAGGGTTGGATCAAGGAAGAGCACTAGACATAGTGTACCTGGATTTCAGCAAGGCCTTTGACACAGTTCCACACAGAAGACTTATAAATAAATTGTGCACCCTTGGTATGGATCCTAAAGTGACTGACTGGGTTAGAAACGGGCTGAGTGGGAGGCAACAAAGGATAGTAGTAAATGGAGTTTTATCTGAGGAGGGAGGTGTTACTAGCAGTGTGCCTCAGGGATCGGTCCTTGGACCGTTTGTTTTCATCATTTTTGTGAGCGACATAATGGAAGGGTTGATGGGAAAGGTTTGTCTTTTTGCCAATGATGCCAAAATCTGACTTGCCATTTACATTCCCCCTTTTTCTAATGCTTCTTATTAGCGGGGGAAGATAATACTGATACCCTATGCTTGTTTCCTGAATGTTTCATTTTATCTATTGGTAATTGTATTATTGTGATTTATGATAGCTTCTCTTTCTTATGTAACTGTTTAACACCCCCCATACTGTCTGTACAAAGATTTTTGATGCTTTATATATTTAAAATTGCATAAATAAAAAGTAAAAAAAAAAGACTTGCTATATTGGGTCAGACCAAAGGTCCATCAAGCCCAGTATCCGGTTTCCAACAGTGGGCAAGCCAGGTCACAAGCACTTGGCAGGATCCCAAGGGGTAGACAGATTCCAAGCTGCTTATCCCAAGAATAAGCAGTGGATTTCTGCAACTCTACCTTAATAATGGTTCCTCTAGGAACATGTCCAAACCTTTTTTAAATGCAACTTTCACCAAATCCTCTGGCAACAAATTCCAGCAATTAAGTATACATTGAGTAAAAAAAAATGTTCTCTTATTAGTTTTAAATATATTACCTAGTAACTTCATTGTGTATTCCTTGCTGTTTGTATTTTTCCAAAGAGTAAACAACTGATTAAAGTGTATCGCTCCATTCCACTCCTTATTTTATAGACGTCTATCATCATATCTCCCCTCAACCATCTCTTCTTGAAGCTGAAGAGTCCTAACCTTGAGTGCCACAAACAGGCCAGGTTTTCAGGATATCCACAATGAATATGTATGAGAAACATTTGCATACAATGGAGGCAGTGCATGCAAATCTTTCTCATGCATATTCATTGTAGATATCCTGAAAACCTGGCCTTTTTGTGGCACTCGAGGACTTGAGTTCGCCATCACTGCCCTAGAGGAAAGGTGAGATAGGGGATATATGATAGAGGCATTTATTGTAAATACCTCCAAAGTTTACATGTCTAGGGGGCAGGCCTCTTTCAAAAGAAAAGAGGCCATGGAATGAGAGTGAAAGGGAGTAGACTCAGGAGTAACCAAGGGAAATATTTATTTAAAGGGAGAGTAGTAGATGCATGAAACAGCCTCCCCATAATGATCATGGAGACAAGGACAGTATCGGAAATCACAAAGGCATGGGATAAATGGGATCTCTGAGAGAGTAGTATGATGTGAGAGAGTGTCCCTAGTGTTCCCCTGTAAACCTGTGCAGGACCAGGCCAGATGCCTGGTCCACTATGAGAGTGTACCCCTAGTAGAACCCTATGAATCTGGGCAGGACCAGGTTAGGTGCCTGGTCTCCTTTAAATCCCCTGAAGTGTGAACACTCCATGGGTGGGACCCAGCTAGACAGGAGATACTCAGAGGGTATAGTCAGCTAGAGGGGAATAAGTGGCTGAGTCCAGCTGAGATTGGGAGGCCCGGGCATGTCTTCAGGAGTAGGAGTTCCTGTCCCCTCTCTGGGAAAATAGAGGGGGAAATACAACAAGATACTGCAAGAGATAGGCAGTCTCTGGTGTATATATTGTTTTCTGTGTGTGTGTGTGTAAATAAAGTATTATTGCATGAGAGAGACTGGAGTTGGCATGTTTCCTGACTCCAGAGAGTGAAGTTTTGCTCAGCCATCCTCATCTATGGTAACAGAAGTGGGATTTCGCTAAGCTAAGTACACAGAAAAAAAAACCCCAGACTCTGGAGGCATAGTCTGGAAAAAGCTTTTCTGAGCAGCACTGCTGAGGGAGGGCATGGCTCCGGGAGCACACAGACTGAAGAGGGAAAAGTTTGTTTGGGAAAAGAAAGAAGTCTCCAGGAGTGACTAAAAGAAGCCGTGTGTGTGTGCATGGCCAGCAGAAGTTGGAGGCAAGCACTGCTGAAGAGATCTCCAGAGCACAGATTAAAAAAAAAGTTTGTTTGGAAAAGGAAAAGTTGTTTGCTGTGCTGCTGGCTAGAAGCAGCTGAAGGGAACGGGTGTGGCTCAGAGCACACCAGAGCATGCAGCACTGCTAGTCTGCAGAGCACAGAGTGGGGGGGGTGGGGGGAACCCCAGAACTGCTTTTAAACCAGAGAGAGGTCTGAGGGGTCTGCGTAGAGAAGCAAGGGTTAGGGTTTTTGAATGGGACTAAAGGGACCAGCCCTGTCCCGACGTAGGGCTGTACATAAAAGTTTAGTTAAAGCTGGTGAAGCAGGAGTTCTTTTGCTATTTTTTTTTTTTTTTTGCAGTGGGGAAAAAAAATTAGTGAAAGAAAGCAAATAAAACAGCTGTGCATCGGGCTTCTGTAGGGTGTGTACCTCAGCAGAAAGAGAGACTGCTAGCAATTTGCAGTTGCCAGAAGCCTAGGAAGTATCCCAGAAAACCTGGTTGGAATCCAGTGGGGACTACTACAGTGCAGAAGAAAAAAGGAAAAGAGAGAAGCCCGTGGGCATGGACAATCAGAGAGTGGCCAGCCTTCAGCAAGGAGTCAAGCTTAAAGAGAGAGAAAGTACCTCGTAGCCACAAGAGAACCTGAAGTGGAACAGGTGAAAGAAAGGAGGAGGACAGCCAGAGAGCTGGGGAGAGGAGGAACAACCATGAATGTCTGTGGTGGCAGTTCCCAGACCTCCAGAGGCAGAGAGCTCGACCACAGAGTTCCAGACCATGCAGAAAAGGGACTGGATACAGTTAGTAGTGGAATTGCAAGAGATTGCGGTGGAAGTGGCCTGATGGGAGATTGAATTGGAGCAACTCGCCAAAGAAAATGCTATGGTGAAAGAGGAGCTACTAAAATCCATTAGCCAGCCAGTGGTAGAGCCCGAGGGGCAAAAGAAGGTCACTGGTATGCTGGAACAGTCACTGAGTCCAGGGCACAAAGGCAGAAACCAGAAGTAGAGATGTGCATCAGAGAGCCTGTGGGGTGCAGCACTGAGACCTCAGACAGTGATGTTGATGAGACCCCAGAGGGAGTGGCCACTGAGACCCCATACAGTGGTATCGCTGAGACCCCAGAGGGAGCGGCCACAGAGTTCCTAGATGGTGATGTCGCCAAGACCTCAGAAGGAGAGGCCACTGAGACCCCAGACGGTGGTACCGCCGAGACCCCAGAGAAAGTGGCCACCGAGACCCCAGACAGTGGTGCCGCAGGAACCCCAGAAGGAGGTGCAGAGGAGAGCCCGGAGAGGGGCCACCAGAGGGAGCCACAAGAGAGTGGGCATGAAGAGCCCCCGATGAAGTGGCCCTGGAGACCCCAGCAAGAGGGGATGCCATGGAGCTAGGGCATCACATTTCAGGGGAGGATCTAAAAACAATGCAGGACTTACAAATCCAAGTGTGGGTCTGCAGGTCGAGCTGAGAGCAGAGAAGTGGTTATGGTCCCAGGCAGAGAAACCAGAGGAGATCCTCAGGATGAACCTGGAAGTGATGGCATTGGAGTTGGATGACTGCCAACAGAGCAGGTCTCCAGATTGACCTCCCTAGACCAGAGCTCATGGACAAATGCAGAGGGTGCACAAGCAGTCAGTGAGCAGCTGAGACAGGAGCTCACAGCTGCATTACAGATTCAAGACCATGCTTCGATGGCAGAACACTGAACTAAGAGGAGCATATAAGGGCAGAGTCACCGAGCTGGAAGCACAGTTGGCTGAGGTAACTAGGAAGCAAGAAGAGAGCCAGTTGGAAAAGGAGCAGCTCTTGCAAAGTATTGTCCATGCGCAGAAGGTAGCCCTCAGGGAGAACAATGCCCAAGAGAGAGAAGGGCACTCTGGCAGAAGGGTGCACAGCTGACTGAAGCATGTGGGGTGCTTACACAGCAGCTGGCAGACTGGCAGCACTGGACCCACACAGAGTACATGCGTGTGCAATAGCATAAGGAGAAAGCAGAAGTTCTGGAGAGGCAGAGGCGAGACAGGAAGATTGCAGCTTTGCGTGCAGCCACCAAAACGCAAAAACCAAAAGCTGGACACCATCCAGGAGGTCATCTGCCTCAAGCACGTGCCTAGGGCAAGCACCCAGGAGCAAGAGTAACGCATCCAAGCCACAATCAGGAGAAGAACTGTAGGTTGAGTCAGGAGACAATTATGGAGATGCAACATCCAGGACCTGAACCTAGAGTGGTATCGAAGCCTGCAATGTGGAGAAGTACCAAAGCTTCGGCAGGGTTTAGAGTCAGCATTGCTAATGGTTATGGAGGACACTTCTATCTGGCTGATAAAAGAAATTAGCAGAGGGCCTGGCAAACGTGCTCCATTGAGACAGGTGCATCTAGATGCATTCATCAGGCAGGAAAGCTTACGCAATGCTACAGACTTCCAGCGAAACAAGGTTAATGCCCTGCCAGTTAGGGTCAAAGAGATTTCTAGAGAGACAGAGTCTCTGGAAAATAGGCTTAAGTAAGCCAACAAGGAGAATACAGAGCTAAAAGAACTTAAATTGGAGCTGAACCCAGAACAGCAAAATACAGAGAAAATAGTAAAAATCAGTCAAGTTGCTGAGAGTTATCCCTTTGCAAAGGATACTGAGAGTCTGGACTCAGTGTAGTTAGACATCAGGGAAGGAAAAGAGAGAGCTTTGGAAGCCTGTAGCTCCCAGTTAGAAAGTGCAAGGAAACTGCATCTAATAAGAATAGGAAATGTGGAAAGCAGACTGCAGGAGGCAGTACCAGTAAAACGTGAGGAACAAATGGAAGTGCTAGTTCATGGCACATCTCCAGTGAAAGCTGGATCTAAAGGGAAGTTGGGAAGAGAAACTTCAGGCACACGAGATGCCGATAAAGAGTGTGGACACAGGAAAAGGTTCTCAGCAAAGCCCGACACCTGAGGTAGCCAGTCTGCTACTAAAGCAGGAGGGAAAGCTTGCTAGTTTTGAGAATGTGAAGCATGAGAGTCCGTTCCATGATCCCTCGGTGAAAGAGTTCTGGAATGGAAGAGAAATTGGGAGACAATTAGGAGAGGAACCACAACAACAGCACCCAAGAGAATCCACAGAAGTCCTACCAAGGGGAACCTGGAACCCCAGAGGAACTCAAATAAAGGACTATGGCTGGGGGCACAGTGGGCGGTGGTTGTGCTGCTGTCTAAAGGCGACCCGAGTAAGTGGAGGCGAACAGGACCCTAGGACTCCACACTCAAGTCTAATGGACAAGGCGGCAGATGAGGGGGCTCTGGCGTTATGAAGCACTTCCCTGGGTAGAGACCAGGGTGGCCCAATGGCTGCAAGCTGAGGGGAGGATGGGGATATGTAAGAGAGCGCCCCTGTAAGCCTGGCAGGACCAGGCCAGATGCCTGGTCCACTATGAGTGCGCACCCCTAGTGGTACCCTATGAATCTGTGCGGGACCAGGTTAGGTGCCTGGTCCCCTTTAAATTGCCTGAAGCGAGAATGCTCCATGGGCGGGACCTGGCTGGACAAGAGGAGCTGAAAGGGCTTAGACTGCTAGAGGGGAATAAGTGGCTGAGGCCAGCTGAGATCAGGAGGCCCTGGGTGTGTCTGCGGGAGTAGGCGCTCCTGTCCCCCTCTCTGAGAGAATAGAGGGGGAAATACATGAAGATACTGCAAGAGGTAGGCAGTCTCTGGTGTAGAGATTGTTTTCTCTGTGTGTAAGTAAAGTATTATTGCATGGGGACGGCGGGAGTCAGCATGTTCCCTGACTCCAGAGCGTGAAGGTTTGCTCAGCCATCCTCATAGGGATTGTAAAGATGAGTAGTTGGTGTGGATGGGGAGACTGGATAGGCCATAATGGTCTTTTTCTGCCATCATGTTTCTATGTTCTCAAATGCACAATCCTTCTCTTAAAACAGTGGAGATGACAAGGAACAGCAAGGCACACGTAGAACGCCTTGTCTTAGAGTAAAGAAGAAATGCCAAAGGTTTAGGAAGGTGCAACATATGAACAACTGCGTTCTTGAAACGCAAATATGTCCAGACATTTATCCATTGTTTATACACTACAGAAGAATTGTTCTCCCAGCCATAAAAGCAGAATACTGATGCATCAGACAGCAAAGTATTTACTGCGAAAATATACAGGTCAAGTCCTATAATGATTTCACGTCCTGACTGCTCACAGCATTGCTGTAAGGCAATTTAAAAATGAGTCTGACTGTTTTCAGAAGGAAAATATCAAGGGTAAATTTTTGTAAAAATTCCTATCCAGAAGTTTCAGTAAATGTGGTCCATGTCCCCATATTGCACAGCGCAGGTACTGAATGATTAGATTACAGTAAACAGTGGCACTGGATAAACTGCTGGTGAATTGGCTCTTACATATTTATTCCATGAAAATTTCTAGTCTGCAGATCCAAGCACACTTTCTCTCTGCCGAGCACTAAGGAAAATAAAAAACTAAACATAAAATCAAACTGACAAGAAAATACACCAAAAAAAAATGCAATGTGAAAAACAACATCAAAACGTCCACCTAAAAATGAGTTCCCAAGGGTGGGTGGGACAAAGATCAAGGAAAAGCTTCGGCAAAGAGAAGCCTTTGAAAGAACAAATGCTCCCTTTCTCCCATGTACCCCCCATCTCCTTAATAAAAGAAACTTCAGTTCTCTTTGGGGCCAGGCTAGCTCTCTTGCAGAAGTCTCTTCCTCCAGAGCCTGGATTCTTTTTCCGACTGGGGGAAGAATCGAGCTTGCAAGGTCCCAGACGGCAGGGTGACTCTGGGCTTGTCCCTGGCAGAGCTGCACCTGTCCTTTTCCTGCAGGTGGATGTGGGGTGCCAAAGAAACGACACGGGAGAGACCCTGGGTGAGGGTCCAAAATTAATCTCCACTGAAGATGTGCTCTGAGTACAATACGGCACAGTTCACATCAGCTCTTATCCCACAAGTGGCAACTACAGTTCTTTCTCTATCTGTAGAAGGATCTCTCTCTCTCTCTCTGCCAGGGCAAGGGGAACACTCACTCTCCAGGACTTGGACAAATGAGGTTCTCAGGTGGCCAGGGGTGATCTTGTCTGAGCTGAAAACCTCCTCCAAAGCTGACAAAAATGTCTAACACCGTCTCTGCACAGAGTCCCAATTCCTCTCACTCCCAGGGATGAAGACCCCAAGTGGGGGAGCTCAGAATTAATTCAATATCGATCTTGCTCACAACTTTCCAGTGTCTCCCTCGTTCTCTCTCACATTCTCGAATTGCAAATTGGAAAGGGATCCCCCGGACCTCGCAGCTCTCCATGTTCCTCTGGTCAGTGCAAGAAGAAAGGGCAGGAAAACTCTTCCTGCCAGGTCTTCTAGGAAAACATGCCCTTTCATCCCAAAGCTGATCCAAAACCCCAGAAGGTCCATGCTGCGGCTCCTCCAGGAGGTTGCAGAAGGGCAGACCTCCCCTATCCTGGGCTCCCTCACCCCAATCAACACATAAGGGTCTTCTTGCTGGCTTCTTACCAAGAGCAAAAAATCTTCAGAAATCCCCCAAAACACAACCCTGCCTAGGGACCCAACCAGCCGAGGAGTGGAGTGGAAAGGCAGCTGCCGTGACCTAGCCCAGAAACTACAGGCAGATGGCACCTGATGCCCAGGGTAGGCCAAACTCCAGCACCTCCTACAACTTCCAGAACTAAACTGCACTGTCCCCGGAGCTCTCAGGCGCGAGCTGCTTTTACCCTTTCCTCAGAGGGAGGGACTGTGTACGCATGGTGCCTCCCCCTAATTACCCACTCTTACTCTACGTTTACCCAGGGCTTAATGGTAATGTGCCTGGAGGGTTCCTTACACCCAAAACAAGAAATATAAACCTAAATCTTAAAGATATAGACAACTAATGCAAGCTTTCTAAGATGGAGGTAATATAGTCCTTAAACAGCAGCCAGAGATCTACTGACTGCTTATAAAAAAAATAGCTGTAACCTCCTTTTTTCCAGGCTTTCCCCCAAAATAGGCCAGGGGTCACCTTCAGATGGTGCAGAGATAAGAGGAAAATCTCTAGCTGAGGCTCCGGATCAGGACTCCTCCATGGGGATCACACGAGGTTTCACATAAAGCAGGTCCACGCATTCAGACAACAAAACAACACTTTCAGCACTGTAGCAGAAATCAAGTAAAGCAGTACAAAATAGAAAGGTACAGGAAAACAGGTCCTCACACAAAAGTCAAATGGCTGATAGTATCAATCAGACAGAAAAGAAAAAAAAAATCTAATTAGAAGCAAATTTCTCAGGCTGCTTGAGTAATGAATGCAGGGAATTAGGACCTGTCCTCTGTTCTCTATGGGTTGGGATCTTTTTTTTTTTTTAATTTTTAGTTTATTTTGCCGGGGGAATTTCAACATTATAACAAAAATCAAATCAGTGGTAAAGTGACTTTAATACGACAGCTGGAGAAAAATCGGTGGGGAAAAATGACTTTTTTTTTTTGTGTAAACATTGAAATTCCCAGGCAAAATAAAATAAAAACTGAAACTGAAGGTCCCTGTCTATGGTGAAGGCTTAAACAGCCTTACCTAGCATTAGGATAATCCAGGCTGGTCAAAACAATGGCCTGCACCGCAGGCCACAGATTGCCAGGAGGAAGCAAATATTTTAAACTCCTGACCATAGGGCATTTGAAAAAAGCTGGCCTGGCTACTTTTCTGATATGGGGGGTCTCAAAGAAAGTCAAGAGTCCAAAATAACCCTTAAATTTTGAGCCTCCTTTAGAACGGGTCGATCGACTCCACCCATCTGAACCCTAAATGATTTCTTTTGGAGCGACAAACAGCTTACCCACAGAATCTCTGCTTTCTTTAACCGTAACTCGAGACACGTACTAGACTTTTTGCCTGTTGTGTACTTGCTATCTTATATTCACGCCTGCTGCGGGTATAATATGTGGTTGGGATGACTGGTCACAGCAGTATACTCAGAAGTGCCTTGTGCGCTCTCCCGTAATGCTAACCTTTCATTTAATAGCAGCAGGAAAGCAGAAAGGTTGTCAGGAATTAATGCGGCCAGTTTGCATACTGTCACTCGGGATGATAACTCTTTGGCAGTTTTGGCACAAATTTTGTATTTTATCTCTGTTTAAAATTAAATCAAACTATTTTGTTAAATGAAACATCTCACTTAGGTCTGGCATGGAACCATCACTGACACTGCCAGGAGAGAGGACATTTGGGGTAGGGAGAGGAAAATTCAATACCCAGATAGAAAACTGATGACAGATTGTCTCAGGACCCTTCTAGCTTGCCCAGTCTTATTTGTTTGTTTAGCTCATGCCTTCTCTTCCTTCCTCCTGCAAAAATGCAGACCTAACGTTACTCTCACTTCTTCACTGCTAAGTTGCCTCTGTGCTTGTCCCATATCGCCTTGGATTCTGATACTGTTTTTGTCTCCACTCTCTCCCCTGGGAGAGTTATGAGTGCTCCCCCATCAGCCTCCCTACCCCCTCCTTACAAGAATTCAGGGTCTCACTCCAGACACAGAACCTCTGCTCTAAGGCAGGGGTAGGCAGCTCCGGTGCTGGAGTGCCACAAACAGATCTGGTTTTCAGGACATCCCCAATGAATATGCATGAGATAGATTTGCATACAATGCAGGTAGTGCATGCAATTATACTTCATGCATGCTCATTGTGAATATCCTGAAAATCAGACCTGGTTGTGGCATTCCAGGATCTCTGCAATGAGATGTGATGTTCGCAGCTATGACTTATTATTTTTTATATATTGATTTTTACTCCCATTAGGAAGTAGTGACACTGGCCATGCCTCACCAGTTCTGAAGCATGTCTCCACACACCCTTGTCTCCATAAAGCAGTGATCATCAGCTTCCAGAGCATAACTACACACAAATTTTAATAAAATGTATGGCAACCTATTCACATGGGAGTTGACTGAGTCGTTGCTTGAATATCTAGGCCAGAACATATTACATTATATTTAAGCTGTAAGACATACTATTTTATATTGTATGCTATTGGGTTTTTATTATTACATTTTGTTTTCTTTCATTTAATGGCATTTTATAATAGTGTATTGTATGCTATTCTACATGAATTTGTAAATTGATGTTTTCCACCTTGAGAAGATTTTCTGGAAAGGTGAGCATATATAAATAAAATAAATATATACTAGATGGGTTTTATATTTACAATTAATTCACAGTACCACCATGCATAAAAATACAATGGAGAAAAATGGAATGGAAACCAAAGAAAAAACTGATGATAGTCTAATTGCAGAGTAACAGAAGTCATATAGAAGTCCATATTCAGCCACTCTCTGGCTTCCTAAGTTATCCAGCTAACTTTGATGAGATCTTCAGTGGTGCAGCCATGATGCTGAATATATTTGGCTATCTTAAAGTTTATCTGGATAAGTTTAGGGCAACTGAATAGCAACCCTAAACTTATCTAACATACGGGCCGATTCAGTAAAGTCCGCGGGAGAGCGGACGAATGCCCGCTCTCCCAGCGTGTGCACAGGCCACTCGCCTGTGCGCGCGATACAGTATTCAAATGAGGCCCGGCGGTAGAAATGGGCAAAAGGAGGCGCTAGGGACACTAGCGCGTCCCTAGCGCCTCCTTTTTGACAGGCGCGCCGGCTGTTAGCGGGTTTGACAGCCGACGCTCAATTTTGCCGGCGTTGGTTCTCAAGCCTGCTGATAGCCTCGGGCTCGGAAACCAGACGCCGGCGACTGAATATCGCCATGATATTAAGTCGGAGGGTGCACAGTTTTTACTGCTTTTCTGTGCACTTTCCCGGTGCCCGAAGAAATTAGCGCCTGCGATACTTTAGAAAATGAGGCCCTAAGCTGGATAAGGCTGAACATCGGCATTTACTATATCTGGCTAAGTTAGCTCTGTCCTGGATACTTCCCCCTCCCATTTATCCAGCTGTTTAGCCAGATAAACATCTGGCTAAGTGGTGGCAGCTCAGCACGGCTGAATATTCTGATAGTGCCACTTAACCAGCTAAGTTGGAACTTAACCAGCTAAGTGGCACTGAATATTGACCTCTTAATTACTGACAGCTCCTGGGAGTTGAGAGGCTAGAGAACTGATCCAAAGATAGCGCTGGACCAAGCTCCTGTTCGGCTCTGTGCAGGCCTGCCTAGCAGGCGCCAAAGATCCTCATACAGCCTGCAACAGTTGTACCGCAGTGTTCTCTGATGTCTGAGATTTTGCATTTTATGACAGCCTTGCATCTTTCCTAGAGCGCTGGGCGAACTGATGTGTTAAGAATGAGAATCCTTAACACATCATTTTCATCCTCTCCTTCTTCCTCCGCAGTGCTAGGAGCCCCAATTTCTGGGCTGGTCATTCCCTCACCAGCCCCTCCTTCTCATGCGCGTAAGTGGAAGGAGAATCAGGGAGTCCCACCAGATCCATTCATCTTTAACAGCCCTTTCTTTCAGAAGTTGTCGTAATTGCAATTTTAACACTAATACAAAACGAGGCAGTGGAAAAGCACACAACTTGCACATACATACTTCAGGTATACGCAACCTTTTTACAAATCTAGGGAAGATACTTTTATAGACTGAATCCAGCTGTCCAAAGCTGATAAATCACACACAAAAGGGACAGCGGCAAATTTTTTTAAAAATGTAACAGGCGAGCCTATAGCCACACAGTAGAGAGATCTGTTAGCAAACCGGGAGAACGTGCAAAACTTCCCAATGTAGAGCAAAAAAGTAAGTTAAAAAAAATGGTGGGGGGTGGGGGGGGTGTCCTAGGATAGGGAGGTAAAAGGGTAGGGAAGTTCCCTCCCAGTCCGCTCCTTAATTCGCAAAATTCTAAACCCCCCCCCCTTTCGCGCCCCAACCAGGATTTTATAAAACATGCGCGTGCCACCTTGCTCGCATAAGTGAGGGGGATTTTACTAGATGCTCGCTGACGCTAGAGCCCATTTTCCCAGTTCATTCCCAGTTCGCCCAGTTAACCGATCGGCCTTCCTAACCCCCCCGTTACTGTGCCTATCTTTTAACCTGTTAAGCCAGACCCCCTAAACTTCGCTAAGTAGCTTATATTGTTTTATTTTATTACTTACACGCCATCCATAGCAGAGGTACAGTTACGTGGAAAGGGGGCCCCGGCGCACGCTTGTGCGTGTAAATAGATGCGCACAAAAATCATTCCTCGGCCCCAGCCCGTCCATGCCCTGCCCAGACCACGCCCGCGCCCTTTTTCCTGAACATTTTTTATGTGCATAACGGGATATACATCCCTATAGAAGACTCACTACACAAAGCTATGTCACACTGGAATAATTGTCTGTCAGCTATCAACAATCTTCTCACTAGCCTCAACCTAGTCCTAAACACAAACAAAACTGAAATTCTCATTATAGCACCGGAAAACTATGTCCCACCCACACCTCTTAATGCTAGCCAAAGCCAAGATACCTTTTCGCAACAAATAAAAGACCTGGGAGTCATCCTAGACAGTGGATTCAGCCTCAACAAATTCGTTAACACTACAAAAGAATGTTTCTTTAAACTACAAACCTTAAAGAAACTAAAACCACTCCTCCTATACAGAGACTTCCGCATGGTACTACAGGCCATCATACTCCCAAAACTGGACTACTGCAACTCCCTCCTTCTAGGCCTACCAGCATGCACCACAAAACCACTTCAGATGGTCCTTAATGCCTCAGCAAGAATCCTCTCAAATGCCAAAAAAAGAGATCATATTACCCCAATCCTTCTTCATCTCCACTGGCTCCCGATTAAATTCAGGATCCAATTCAAATCCTTAATGATGATACATAAAGCTTTGCACAACATCGCACCGCTCAAGTTAACATTCCAAATTCAACTACACACATCTATGAAACCGACCAGAAGCGCTTATCAAAACAGACTAATCACCCAACCGGCTAAATCCTCGCTGAGGAAACGCGCTCTATCCACAGCGGGCCCTTCACTCTGGAACTCGCTTCCTCCAGACCTTCGCCTGGAACCATGCCACGCTACATTCAAAAAGAAACTTAAGACTTGGTTATTCAAACAAGCATTCCCGTAGAACTAAGAGCAGGAAGAAAGTCAGTCACATATTTTCCGATTACCCCAGCATATTTCACATAACCTTGTTATTTAACCATGTCATTTTCTCATCAACCCTCATGTTATTTCACTAACTGCTATTGTATTTTATTTATTGTCATTTTTTATTGCCATTTTTCATTGATATTTATTGTTTATTTATTAATTATTTATTAATTGTTATTGCATTTATTTTCATTTATTAATTGTTATTTATTAATTGTTAGCATTGTTATATATATATATTTTCTCTGTTTCTTGGATTAACTATGTTCATTGTAAACCGCTAACTTGAAGCGATAGTTATTGTTCATTGTAAACCGGGGTGATATGTATATTATACAGGAACCTCCGGTATATAAATCCTTAAATAAATAAATAAATATACGCGCATGGTCATGGGGCCTTTTTGAAATCCACGCGGCACACGCGCACCCGAGACACGCGTGCATCTCCCGGCTTTGGCGCGCGCAGTGATTTCTAAATTGTTGAAAAAATTATTTGGTCACCTTTGTGGGCCATTAGGTGGATGATTGAGAGGTCCGGGATACTTTTTAAATTAAGAAGTTTTGCACGTTCTTCCGGCTTGCTGACACCCACACAGATCTCTCTGCTGTGTGGTTATAGGCTCGCCTGTTAAACTTTGTAAACACTTTCCACTCTCCCTTTTGTGTGTGAAGATAATTTTTTAACAGCCACACTGGGCTTAAATTTTGTGGGTACTTCCTACTCAGAATCTTTAGTCTGAACTTTCAAAGCAGACTTACGAGTATAAGTCCTCTTGGAAAATGAATGCGTACTGACATATACGCACGAAGTTCAACCTGCTCCTGATCAGGTGTAACTTTGTGCATGGAGTTTGACATGCATGTTTTCAGCCCCGGGACACCTCTTCGGGTAAAAGGAGGTGCAAAAGTGAGTTTTACCCCCAGAACCCATGGGTTGATTTTCAAAGCCCAATTTACATGCATAAAATGGGAATTTTATGTGTGTGTAAAGCACTTTGAAAAGCAAACCCTTAAGGTGCAGTACAAAACATATGGGTGAGGTAATTTTCAAACACTTACATGGGATTTGTGCACATAAAATTGGGGTATATGCACATAAGTGGCCCTTGTGTGTGCCTAATGAATTTTCACAGGGTAGGGAATATATGAATAGTGACAATGTTATGCATAAATATGTGCAAATGAAAAACAGGACGTTTCGAGGGCGGGTCATCAAGTGCACACGCACGTATGTATTTTATAAGCGGAATATGTGCCTACGTCGTCAAAACATGCATACGTGCTTTTACATCAGTTATTTAATCCATGGAATTTAAACCTCATTTGACTTTTGGGCCCAGAGGTTGGGTTGGTGGTTACTTCCAGAGACTGAAGATTGTTGCGAGTTGTTTGTTGTTGAATAATTATTACTGATATTAATTACCGTATTTTCCGGCGTATAAGACGAGTTTTTAACCCCTGAAAATCTTCTCAAAAGTCGGGGGTCGTCTTATACGCCGGGTATCGTCTTATAGGGCGTATACCGTAGTTGTCGCCGGTAATCCAAAGTTACAGCGTCTGGTGCATTCCCCGCGCCCTCGCTCCTCGAGTCACTCCCCCGGATGCTGTAAAAGCAAGCCCCTTTTGCCCAGCACCGACCAATCGGGCAGCGCGCCTTCACTCCTCGAGTCACTCCCTCCCCTCACTGGATGCAGTAAAAGAATTCATTCTGCGCTCCCTCGCTCCCCGATTGGCCGGTGCTGGGCAAAAGGGGCTTGCCGAATCAAGCCCCTTTTGCCCAGCACCGGCCAATCGGGCAGCGCGCCTTCGCTCCTCGAATCACTCCCTCCTGCTGTAAATATTGGAATGCGTTGGAAGAGGGGTAGTCTTATACGGTGAGTATATCCCAAACTCTATATTTTAACGTAAAAGTTGGGGGTCGTCTTATACGCCCAGTCATCTTATACGCTGGAAAATACGGTACCTGTTGCTTGTGTGCCGATTGCCTGTTCTTTCTTCCATCTTTTGTGTGTGGCTGCTCTGTTTATGAGTCTGTGAGCCTGCTGCATTTGCCTTCTCTGTCGGTCTCTGTGCCTGCGTGTGGCTGCAGTTTGGGTGGTGGGTAGTGAGTGCCTTTAATGTGTGGATTTATGCAATCTGCATCGATGGAAGGAGAGGAAGCAGAGGAGGAAGAGGAGGAGAAAGTGCCCCATGAAAAGGATATATAAGCCCAGGAGCCAGTTTTGGGGGTCTGTCATGCAAGCAAGTGACAGGCAGGTTTAGGTTTTTAAGTGCTTTTCTCAGAAGAACAAATCACTATATTTATTTTCATTCATTTCTTTGCATTTGTTTATTTAGCTCACGTCTTTGTCATTGGTAGGTCAAGGCGAGTTACACTCAGGTATGATGTTTTCCCTGTCCTCAGAGGCCTTCCAGCCTATGGCCCTCTGGGAACAGGGAAATACCTACAGTATCTGAATGTAATCCGCTTGGAGGTGGCTGAAAGGCGGAATATAAAATCAAATTAAATAAAAATACTAAGCCTTTTCCTGTCGATGCAGAATGGGAAAAAAAAAGACTTGGTAAACCTGAGGCAATTGAGAGAAAAAGGTTACAAGGAGCAGCAGCAACAGCAAAACCACAGAATTTTATGGCATTGCTCATTTCCTTTTATTTTGGGGGACAATTGATTGCACACACATAGCAATTGTGCCACCTGCTGGGAGTGAGGCTGGCTACCAAAACCACAAAGGCTTTCACTCCCTCAACGGACAGGTGGTCTGCAATGCCACAGCTCTCATACCTAGTTTTCCAACTAAGGCTGCAATGCCTTTGTTCTGTCACAGTCAGGCATGCACGACCACTTTGAGAATGGCCAGCTCACTGGGCGATGGCTACTAGGTAAGCGTGCAGCTCAGCCCACCTTACCATAGCTCTGTTTTTTCATTCTGCTTCCTTCAGGTCGAGCAGCTCTGCACAAGGAGGCCCACTCGAGCTTCACCAATGGTCAGCTAGAGTGCACGCTCTATCTTTGCCTCTCTTAACCCACTTATCTTCTTTGCCTTCTCCTCGACAGATGTTAGAGGCTATCCCTTCAAAACCTGACTTATGATCTCCTAGCACGCGCCATGTGTCCTGCAGATGAACACTACAATAGGCAGACCAGGGCTATAATCAAGGGGACTTTGGGCCTTCTCAAAATCTGCTTTAAATGTTTAGACAAACCAGGGGGGATGTCTGCTAAACTCCTGCACTAAGGCCTGTGACGTTTTTGTTGTTGGCCTACCACTTGCTACAATGTCTAACAAAGATTCATGGCTAGCCTCCTCCTCATGGTGAAGGCCCACAGCTCCAGACACTGAAGAAAAGGAGGAGGAGAAGGTGACCGAAGGAGCAATTGAAGAAGTACAGTGCTATCTACATAAGAAATATTTTTAAATGGGTATCTATTTATTTACAGTGAATTAACAATGTGATTTTCTGTACACAGTATTAGGGATGTGCTGTCATTTCAAAACGACCCTAACTCTTTCTTTTCCTAGGGTTTACATGCACCATCAACCAATTAAATCTTACTTATGTTCCCCCACGTTATCCTCCTCCTTTTGGTACCTATTCTGAATAGGTGAGGATTAAGCCCCAGAGCACAAGGTTGACCATTAAACCCCAGTGTGAATGGGGTGCACCTTATACCTTGCTCAGTGGCCTACTCAGGCCTTCCCTTGCCTTGTGGCCTCCGGGTCTCCTCTTACCTTGTGCCTTGCCATGCAGCCTATCCAGCTTCCCCTTGTTTAGTGGCCTCCAGGCCTTATGCTTAGCAGCTTATGGGTCTTCTGTATTGCTGCCTTTGGGCCTCAGTGTTTTCTGTTCTGAGTTGTCCTTGTCCAGTCCTGCCCTTTTCTGCCTTGTCCAGCCCTTGTCTAGACTTATCGTGCCCTGCCCAGTCCATTTCCTGGTATCCATTCCCTGCTTTGCCTTGCCTTGCCCAAGCCTGGGTCTGTATCCAGTTCCAGTCCCTGCCCAGTATCCTGCCCACACCTGTGACTGTATCCACTCCCAGTCCCTGCCCAGTATCCTGCCCACACCTGTGACTGTATCCACTCCCAGTCCCTGCCCAGTATCCTGCCCACACCTCCGTGTCTGTATCCAGTCCCAGTCCCTGCCCAGTATCCTGCACAAACCTGTGTCTGTATCCAGTCCCAGTCCCTGCCCAGTATCCTGCACACCTCCGTGTCTGTATCCAGTCCCAGTCCCTGCTCAGTATCCTGCACACACCTGTGACTGTATCCACTCCCAGTCCCTGCCCAGTATCCTGCCCACACCTGTGACTGTATCCACTCCCAGTCCCTGCCCAGTATCCTGCCCACACCTCCGTGTCTGTATCCAGTCCCAGTCCCTGCCCAGTATCCTGCACACCTCCGTGTCTGTATCCAGTCCCAGTCCCTGCTCAGTACTGGGCCCAGCCTATGTCTGTATCCATTTCCAGCCCTTGTTCAGTACCCCGCTTCTCTCCTGTTCCAGTATCTAGCCCGCAGTCCATCCTGAGCCCTCCAGCCTTGCCTAGCCAGCCCAGCCTCATTCAACCACGTCCTGCCTGCCCCATATGTCCAGCCTTGGTCCAGTTTATCCAGCTCTTGCCCAGCCCGGCACCAGACCAGCTTCCATCATGATGTTCTGCCACCGAAGCCAAACCCTACTGGCCTCCAAAACCCAAGGGCTCAACCTGTGGGAGAGGAGCTGGCTAGACAGAAAATAAACACAAGCCTGACCCCGCAGTCCTGCACCACCCCTGACTCCAGCTTGTTCTACCATGACATCTTGTATTAATAGTAATAACTTTAAGTAGTTTAGATTTGTAAGGGTTTTTAAGACTACAACAGAGAGCTTTTTAAAAGTGTTACTTATCTGTTTCATTTTTTAACCCTCACCTGTAATTTTGACCTTAATGGTCTAAATCTTTTGATTAAGTGTTAGTGCGGATAAAAATTGAAGCCAAGACGCAGATGTTGTTGAATATTTATATACGTGCCCTCTAAAGTTTGTGATACTAATAGCTGCTATAATATATCTGGGATGCTATAATATTACCTCATAGCAATATATGTGGATGCTTACATATTTACCTCTGTGTTTGTGTGAAACAAACTTGCACAGGTAATTGATGTTGTAAATAACACCTTTCCCTTTTTAGCTTCACATTTGATGACAGTAAGTGGCCCACATGATGGCAGAAGTAAGGCAGCTGTAAGAAGTGAGACAGGTGTAAATAGCAGCCAGACTTAACCTCTACCACTTCTTAATCTACAATACTAATGAGCAATCAGCTGTAGCGTCTAAGGCAGGGATGGGCAAACTTTTTTTTTTTAACTGGGGCCAAATTACTGTCTCTCATCTGTGCCAGGGCAAGCTTTCATGTAGTCTTATTAATGACGTACGCTGCCAGTCTGTCCACTCT
Source organism: Rhinatrema bivittatum (assembly GCF_901001135.1). Lineage (NCBI taxonomy): Eukaryota > Metazoa > Chordata > Amphibia > Gymnophiona > Rhinatrematidae > Rhinatrema > Rhinatrema bivittatum. The sequence continues at coordinate 266,862,497 of NC_042621.1, forward strand.
GGAAGTGGCCGTGTATATATTTTCCCCTCACAACACAAACATTAACATTTCATTTTATCAAAGGCTGCAAAGTCATTTGCAGTCCCAGCAATAGGCTATCACTCCAGTTCCTTCCATGCCAAACAGCTGATCAATGGTAACTCTTGCAGTTCCCCAAAACAGCCAGTCTGCTCTTGCAGCTCCCCACCACCTCAAAACAATAGCCTGACACACACCATGGTTGTTGAAGTGACAGCAAAACATGTTTATCTTCTGGCTTTAAAGCAGCAACGCTAGCTAGAGTCACCCACATCTAACTAGAGAAACTGCCTGCCAACATCAACAATGCCTCAAAATGACGCGCGTGATATCAAGCCATTATTGATGATGTCATGCTGGAGCATCAGCGGGCTGGATGCCATTCAGAGCTCCTTCCAGGTAGGTGACCTCGAAAAAGTGGGGAGAACGACCAATGCTGGCCTGTGGGTCACAGTTTGCAGAGCCCTGGTCTAAGGAGTGGAGATTAACTAAGGGATTAGGTAATTTTAAGGAAAGGTTATGTCAGCACTCTCCTGGGGTAAAAATAAAGGGTCAGACTCACTGTAGGTTGTTGAGCTTTTGAGATTTTGTCTCTTGCTAAGGATATTCTGGGAGCTCAGAGTGTCTGAAGGATAGCAAGAAGCAGGCCCCTGTGTGATTGGCAATGCTGGGAATAAAGATAACTTTTTACTCCTAGGACCATAAGCCTCACTTTGGCCTGGTTACTCTCGCAGGAATATGACCACAAGAGAGGAAAACCATGCTTGCTTGCTATTTAAGAACATAATAACATAAGAAATTGCCATGCTGAGTCAGACCAAGGGTCCATCAAGCCCAGCATCCTGTTTCCAACAGAGGCCAAAACCAGGCCACAAGTACCCAAACACTAAGAAGATCCCTTGCTACTGATGCCATATCTTTGTATCGTGCTGAGGTCAGTGCTGATTTTCTCTCGATAATGACTGCTACAGCTGGGTTTGACAGGCTGCTATTGCTGGGCAATTATTTGTATACTGAATTTTGAGGTTTTTGGGACTTGTCAGCTGCTTATGAACACTGTTTTGCATTTGTTTGCTCCTTAAAAATTTGTTAAAATACTTCCTCCCAAAGGATTTATCTTGACTCTGTTTGAAGTGGGATTCAGGAACACTATTGTATGTTTTATCAAGTCTTTCAGTGCCTGCTTGAATAAGAGTGTTGGAAATCTGCTGCCCACAGGGGAGACTGGAGTGGCCACACCGCAGTGATGTATTCATGGGTGGGCCTGAGTGGGTCATGGCCCAACCATTTGGGGCTCAGGCATACCCAAACAGCATTGCCTGGAGGTGTGTGTGAATATGAATTGGGGATTGTCTAGGGGTATGTGTATATGAATGGGAACCTGCTGGGGGGGGGGGGGGGGGGGTGAATGGGATCCTGCTGGGAGTGTGTGTATGTGAATGGGAGCATACCTGGGGGTGTGAATGTATGTAAATGGTAGCCTGCCTTAGTGTCTGTCTGTGTGTGTGTGTGCATATGAATGGGAGTCTGCCTAGGGGGGTATATCTGTAAATGGGAGTGTGCTTGGGGAGGGATGTGAATGGGATCCTGCCTGGGGGGGGGTGAGAGAGAGAGCATGTGGAAGTGAGAGCCTGTGTGTGTGTGAGGGAGAGTGGGAGTGGGAATCTGCATGTGAGAGTGAGAGCTATGTATGTGTGTGTGAAGTGAGAACATGTGTGTGTATATATATGTTTGGAAGTAGGAGTCTGTGAGAGAGAACATGTGAGAACCTGTGTGTTTGTGTGTGAGAAAGCATGTAAAAGTGAGATCATGTGTGTGTGTCTGTGGGGGGAAATGGGAGCCTGTGTGTGAGAAACTACAAGTGAGATTGAGACCCTGTGTGTGTGTGAGAGAGAGAGTGGCAGCCTGAATGTGAGAGTGTATGCATGTATGTATGGAGTGGGAGCCTGCATGTGAGAACCTGAGTGTTTGCATGTGAGAGAACATTTAAGAGTGAGAGCCTTTGTGTGTCTGTGGGGTGGAATGGGAGCCTGCATGGAGAGACAGCATATGGGAGTAAGAGCCTGTGTGTGTGTGTACGTGTGTGAGAGAGAGTGGGAGCCTTTGTATGTAAGAGCCTGTGACAGTGAGAGCCTGCATGTGAGAGAGAGCATATGAGAGTGGGAGCCTGTGTATGTGAAAGACAGCATATAAGAGCGGGATCCTGTGTGAGAGAAAGCTTGTGTGAGAGAGAGTGTGTGTGAGAGAGAACTTGTGTGTGTGTGTATGAAGGAGGATAGAAAGAAGACAGGAGGAGAGGGAAGAAACAGAATAAAAGAGACCCTGAAAAAATAATAAGGAAAAGACAGCAAAGGGAAAAAAAGAGATTGGGACCAACCAATTAGAAAAATAATATCAGACAACAAAGGTAAAAAAAATAAATTTGCCTTTCAGCGATTGGAATATGTCATCTTTGGGAATATGCAGTCTTTATATATTTGTATTTTGCTTTTTCTTCAGTATTCCAGAGTCTGGTTTCTCTGGCTTTCCATTTCAGTTTTGCCTGCATGTTTCTGTTACTAATTTGTAGTCCATTATTCTGTTTTAGGTAAGGGTCTGTCTGAGATACACATGTGTGACAGAGGTGCAGTATTTTGACTAGCATGTTTCTCTGTAGGCATTTCTAGCAGTTCAGTTTATTCTGTTTGCTCAGGTGGTGAATTAGTGTTGTAGGGCCTGGTATAACATTTGCCTTTCTGCATTTCATAGATAAGGTTACTGCTGTTTCAGTCCAGCATAAGAGTTATAGACTCATTTAGTTTCTAGCCAGATCAGAACTCAACATCCTACACAATGATATATAATTAGGGAGAGAATGTTTCCCATAAATAAGACATCATCAGCATATAATGCAATTTCATGTTCTGCATGACCTATGATAATAGCTGTAATATTAATACAATGTCACATAACTTAAGCAAAGGGTTCCAAAGAGATTGCAACCAGTAAAGAGGACAGGGGATATCCCTATCTAGTTCCTCTGTCTAATGTAAAGGAGGGAGTCCATATCTCATTGATTTTCAATTGTGCTGTAAACATATTATAGAGAGAGCTAAAGGCGTATCAGGAGAGTCATTTTATAACTGAGTAGGTAGGGGTAAAGTCTGCGTGTATCTCTTACATGCAGACTTTATCCCACGTTTTCAAAGAGAACTTATGCACAGAAGTTTGCTTTGAAAATTCCCCGGTAGGGGCCCCAGTGCGCACACAAACTCCTGCCCAAAGTTATGCCTGCCCTATCAAAGGTGTAACTTGTAAGGTTTGTGCATAAGTTCCATGTTGCGCAGGAGGTGGATCCTTGAGCCGAGGTGGTGTTGATGCTACCCGCAGGGCAAGGCCTACGGGTTCCCACTGTCGGTAGGCGGAGCTTCGCCAATACCAGCCCCTCGTTCCCCACTGGTTGAGCCCTTGGGTACCGGGGCCAGCTGGAGTTAGGTGGGCCTCTGTCTGAGGTCTTCTGATGGACGAGGATGTCAGCCAGGGGCCAGCAGTGGTAAGAGTAGAAGGTCTGATCTGGACGAGGCGGAATCCCAGAGACCCGGGCGCCAAATGGAATGAGAGGAAGACAGGGGGCGCTCGAGAAGGAACAGGCCAAAGCCTGAGAGGCCAAGTCCAGAATGAGAATAGCACAGGCATTGTCGAACAGGCTGGAGTCTGGGCAGGCAAGGTAGACTGGTAAGGCAAGGCAATGGTCAAGTGTAGGAGAAGATCAGTAGCGTGGTCAGACAAAGCAGAGCTCGGGTCCAGGAGATGATCAGAAGCAGGGTCAGGCAAAGCAGAGGTCGGGTCCAGGAGATGATCAGTAGAGGGGTCAGGCAAAGCAGAGGTCGGGTCAAGGAGATGATCAGTAGCGTGGTCAGGCAAAGCAGAGGTCGGGTCCAGGAGATGATCAGTAGTGTGGTCAGGCAAAACAGAGGTCGGGTCCAGGAGATTATCAGTAGCGGGGTCAGACAAAGCAGAGGTCGGGTCCAGAAGTCAATCCGTAGAACAAGTAGAGTAACGCAGGAACACAGGAACAAGGGAAAGTACTGGAACTAGTATCAGGAACAAGGACAAAACAGGAACCAGGAACATGAAGGAATCACCAGAGGAAGCAATGAAGTACACGTCCAGCGTGGAGACCTGTTGCAAAGGCAACTAACAGTGGCTGGGCCCGGTCTATATACCGGGACCCAGTGACGTCATCATCCGGGGCCATGGGTTAGTTTCCTGCCACAGCCCCTTTAAAGGCAGAGGAGATGCCGCGCCTAGGGAGGGGTGCGGTGCAGGACGGCGACATCTCCCTGTGGAACACGGACGTCCGTCGCAGAGACAGGGGCACCAGGGGTGGCCAGAGGTTGTAGGGGGGCAGCCCATGGCCGCGAGAGAAGTGGAGCCAAACCATGGGGCAGGCAAAAGAGGGTAAGGGGGCCTGGCCGTGGGCCTGCCGCAGCCGGCACACACAACATTCCAACTCTGCTCCCAGAATGCATCTCCTCAATGCACATAAAAGTATGTGCGACATCAGATTACATGCAGACTTTTACATGCACGAACCATAGGATATTTTGTAACAGCCAGTGGTTTTGAAATGGTTTTGAAAATTCATCCCATAAGCCTAGATCAAAATTTAAACTCTATCCAACAATTCGAATAGATAAGATCACATCACATGGTCAAAAACCTTTTCTGTATCCAAGGAGAGAAAAATAGCTGGAGATTTAGATTTTAAGAATAGATGATGCACCAAATTCAATGTTCTTTTTTACATTATCAGCAGAATTTCTCCCCTTAATGAAACTAGTCTGGTCTGGGTGTATTATACAAGGGATAACCAATTCTAATCTCTTTGAGTCAATTTTTTGCCAAAATATTTGCATCATTATTAATTAATGAAATGGGTCATTGCAAGCTATACAATAGAGGGTCCTTACCTCCCTTATAGAAAAGGGTAACATTAACTTGAGTAAAATTGAATAGCACACTGTCATTATTCAAAGCTGCATTATAAATTCGTATGAGAAGAGAGAAAATTCTATAAGAAATTTTTGCATTTACTATTGAAAATCCATCCGAGTCTGCAGATTTCTAGCAGGAGAAACCATTATGAACCTTTGAATAACCAGTATCATCTCTCCTGTCCAGGTTATGCATTCTCCAGATATCAGTCAAGTGGAATTCAATTAGTAATTCCTGTAGCTTTTTTCTGAGTCGGAGCATCAACCCTCAATGGGCCTCCTGATCTGTCATATATCCCTTTCAAAACACAATTAAGGGCACCACCAAGAATGAAATAGAACATTTTTTCAAAAAAATTTAAACATAAACATAGGACAACACAAGAAAAACTACCAAACCATACACAAAAAAAGAAGGGGAAAAAGAGGAGGAAAAAATGAAAAAAGAAAAAATTCCAAAATATGGAAAATTTGCAAACTGAAATATATCAAAACAGCATAAAAAAAATGCTGGCCTCAGATGCAAAAAAAGGGTTGCCAAACAATAATCAATAGTCCAAAAAGTGTGCATACTGACTATTTCAGAAAAAACTCACAGTATCCAAAAAAGATGATTGCTAATAAAATCATCAAAACACAATCCTCTTCACAACATGGTAGTTGCTGATCAAATCACAATCCACTTCTCAAGGTGACCCATGTTTCTCCAAAAAAATCAATAAATTTATCCTGAAGTTCATACCACTGGATACAAACAAACATTTGAATCCCCCGCTAGCATCTTCACTGTTCGAAGTCAAAGATAATAAAGCAAAAATGTTCAAATCTGTTCAAAGATCCCTGCCATCATTGGCATTCTTGGTGGCTATTTTTCCTGTATGATCTCAATTATTATTGCTGTGATTAGATTTAATATGTTTGTTATGTATTGATGTATAAATAAAAAATATTTTTATATTAGTATACGTTTTTGCTTGGTATGGCTTACTTTTTTGAAATATATATTACAAAACAAAGAATATTACTACATATTTCAGTTTCCAAAAAAACTATCCTGCCCATTGTCTATCCAGCGTTTTTATAATTTTGACAGAGGGAATTTTCCTCAGGATAACAACTACTTCTGCACTATTAAAGGTAAATTTTAAAAGCCTGATGAGTGCATTAATTAGGGGATGTGTAATTAGGTTTGCCTTGCGCGTTTAGCGGATTTTAAAAGCTGCCGAGATACGCGCAAATTTCCCACAGCACGCACATATAGAAACTTTTCAAAAAGGGGTGGAGCATGAGCATTTGGGGGCGTGAACCAGAGATGTATGCGTAAATACTTATGCAATCCAGTGCACGCTGAGCTCCAGTGGTGTAGACACAGGTGGGCCTCGGTGTGCCATGGCCCACCCAACTTGGGTCAGGCCCACCCAACCAGGGCTGCCTGACACCAAAAGAGGCCTGTTGGAGTAATGCTATTGCGGGATCCAATTCCTGTGACGGCAAAGAAGAGGGCCTCAGAAGCAAGGCTGTCGCGGGATCCTATCCCTGCGACAGTGTAGAGGAGTTGCAATGCCATCACGGGATCCCATGCCTGCAATGGCTTATAGGAGGACCGGAGCTGCACTGCCATCGCAGGATCCCATCCCTGCAACGGTGAAGAGGAGGGCCAGAGCTGGAATGTCATTGTGGGATCCCATCTCTGCAGCGATGGAAGTAGGAGTTTGGCTATGCCTAATGAAAATGCCCTACATGTATGAGGGTGAGAATGGGAGCTTGAATGTGTGCATATGGGTGAGAATGGAAGCCTAAATGTGTGTATGTGTGTGTGTGTGTGGATTAGAATGGGAGCCTGGGTGTTTGTGTGTGTCTGTGTGTGTCTGTGTATGGGAGGGTGAGAATGGGAGCCGGTGTTGGTGAGAAAGGAAGCCTGAGTGTATGCATCTGTGTGTGAGTGTATGAGAATGGCAGCCTGGGTGTGCATCTGTCTGTGTATGAGAATGGGAGCCTGGGAGCCTGGGAGGGGGATGAGAGAGTGAAAGCTTGGGTATGGGGTGGGGGGGGGGGGGGCAGAGTATGAGTGTGAGAGCTTGTGTGTGTGTGTGTGTGTAAGGAAGGAAGGAAAGAAGGCAGTAGAAGAGATAGTAGATTCCTGAAAAGGAATTAGGAAATGGCCAACAAGGGAAAAGTTGGGGGGGGGGAAAAAGAGACCAGTGCCAACTGATTGTTGTTTGATTTTTCTATTTTTCCAAAGGTAAAAAAAATTTTTTTAATTATTTATTTATAACTTTTTTCAATAAATCACATAACATTGATTTACAGAAATTCACAAAAATACATTGGTTTGACATTGTGGAAATCTAGACCATCATAAACAAAAATCATTCAAGATTATTATATTATACAGTCTAACTCAATTATCATTTCAATTATCATTTAAAAAAAAATTTTTTTTTTTGAGATTTTAGCAATTGGAATATGCCATCTATGGGAATGTGCATCTCTTATATTTTTGTATTTTTCTCTTTCTTAAGTATTCCACTGTTCTTGTTTCTCAGGCTTTCTATTTTGGTTTTGTCTGCATGTGTCTATTTCTAATTTGTAGTCTCTTATTTCCTTATTAGGTAAAGGTCGGTCTCTGTTTTGCCTGCATGTGTGTAACTGAAGTAAATGTGAATCGGTTATTCTTTCAAATAAAAGAAGGACTAGGGGGCATGTGCCACATTTAAAACTAATCGGAGAAAGTTCTTTTTTACTCAACGCACAATTAAACTCTGGAATTTGTTGCCAGAGGATGTGGTTAGTGCAGTTAGTGTAGTTGGGTTTAAAAAAGGTTTGGATAAGTTCTTGGAGGAGAAGCCCATTACCTGCTATTAATCAAGCTGACTTACAAGGCCGATTTAGTACAGTGTGCTCAGTACTGAATCTCAGCCAAGCCGCACATTTTACTCTCAGAAATTAATGCCTGCCCATAGCGATATTAAGTCGGAGGCCCCAAAAATAAAAAAAAAATTAAAAAATCTGCCCACGGGTTAGAAAACGGACGTTCAATATTGCCGGCGTCTGTTTTCCGAACCCGTGGCTGTCAGCGGGTTCGACAACTGTCGCCTTGGAGCGCCGACTCTTTAGACCTCTCATGATTTTAAACACAAAGGGCCGGATTTTAATATCTACACCCGATTTTATAACATGCGCGCGCAGCCGCGCGCATGTTATAAAATCCAGGGTCGACGTGCGCAAGGGGGTGCACACTAGTGTACCTTGCGCACACCAAGCCCTAGGGGAGCCCTGATGGCTTTCCCCGTTTCCTCCGAGGCTGCTCCGAAATCAGAGCGGCCTGGGAGGGAACATTCCTTCTGCTCCCCCCCACCTTCCCCTCCCTATCTAACCTGCCCCCCAGCCCTACCTAAATCACCCCCTACCGTTATTTTGCTATTTACACCTGCCTGGACCGGCGCCCCACCCACGCCCCCGTCCCTTCCAGCCGGATTTACGCGCGCAGGGCTTTTAAAATCTGCCCCAAAATGTTTAAGCAGTGGAGGGGTATTTTTTTTGCTGCGGTGGCACCAGAATTTTAATACTTTTTTTCATATTGGTTGTAATGTAAATTGTCCTAGCTCTGCTCTGCACCTTTTCTGATGATTAATGCTATTTTATTGTGGTTATGATGATTTCTGGCTTTCTGCAAAGAGGAACCATGAAAGAATACATTGATTTTTGTTTTATTACATGATTGATTGGATCTGTTTATTTTCTTTGCTTTTTACATTATATACTAAGAACATAAGAAAATGCCATACTGGGTCAGACCAAGGGTCCATCAAGCCCAGCATCCTGTTTCCAACAGAGGCCAATCCAGGCCATAAGAACCTGGCAAGTACCCAAAAACTAAGTCTATTCCATGTAACCGTTGCTAATGGCAGTGGCTATTCTCTAAGTGAACTTAATAGCAGGTAATGGACTTCTCCTCCAAGAACTTATCCAATCCTTTTTTAAACACAGCTATACTAACTGCACTAACCACATCCTCTGGCAACAAATTCCAGAGTTAAATTTTGCGTTGAGTGAAAAAGAACTTTCTCTGATTAATTTTAAATGTGCCACATGCTAACTTCATGGAATGCCCCCTAGTCCTTCCATTATCCGAAAGAGTAAATAACCGATTCACATCTACCCGTTCTAGACCTCTCAATATTTTAAACACCTCTATCATATCCCTCCTCAGCCATCTCTTCTCCAAGCTGAAAAGTCCTAACCTCTTTAGTCTTTCCTCATAGGGGAGCTGTTCCATTCCCCTTATCATTTTGGTAGCCCTTTTCTGTCCCTTCTCCATCGCAATTATATCTTTTTTGAGATGCGGCGACCAGAATTGTACGCAATATTCAAGGTGCGGTCTCACCATGGAGCGATACAGAGGCATTATGACATTTTCCGTTTTATTCACCATTCCCTTTCTAATAATTCCCAACATTCTGTTTGCTTTTTTGACTGCCGCAGCACACTGAACCGACGATTTCAATGTGTTATCCACTATGACGCCTAGATCTATTTCTTGGGTTCTAGCACCTAATATGGAACCTAACATTGTGTAACTATAGCATGGATTATTTTTCCCTATATGCAACACCTTGCACTTATCCACATTAAATTTCATCTGTCATTTTGATGCCCAATTTTCCAGTCTCACAAGGTCTTCCTGCAATTTATCACAATCTGCTTGTGATTTAACTACTCTGAACAATTTTGTATCATCTGCAAATTTGATTATCTTATATATTTGATTATTATATATTATTTGATTATCTCACTCGTCGTATTTCTTTCCAGATCATTTATAAATATATTGAAAAGTAAGGGTCCCAATACAGATCCCTGAGGCACTCCACTGCCCACTCCCTTCCACTTGTGCATTTATAAACTGCAATAAATATTAAATAAATTAATACAGATTAATAAGGCATTTTTAATACTGGTAAGTGCTTGAAATAATTGAGGTAAAATGTTTTAAAGTTTCACGCATGATCCATAATGGCTTTTACAAACTATTTAGAAAGCCATTACAGGGTGCAGTATATGTCATTATTTAATCAATAAGAATACAACTAATAGGTCTCAGATCTGCATTTTTACAGCCTACCCATGTTAACCTTGTGCCCATCCAAAAAATCAGTTCTGGCTACGCCACTGTGAGACCCCCCTGCTGTGTAATTTTCTTCTGTTATGAATGCTATGTAAGTTAAAATAATAAAGAAAACTAGGCAGATCTGTGGGGTTTTAAGAGTCAGGGATAACTGAGGGGAGTGAAGGCTATCAAACCAGAGGGGGTTGGAAGATCTTTCTCTTAACTGGTCAAAGTGAGAATGAACTGGTAAAACTGGGAATGGCATTGGCACACAGCTCTTTTACACGGTTAGAAGTGAAATTTGTGCTCCTGAGCATGCACCCACTTAAAATTTGGGGCACATGTGTGTGCAGTCAGGCTATTTTATAACATACACACATATACTTGCCAAGTTATAAAATAGCTGCATCCCTGGGTGTGAGCTGACGCATGTGCGCCCGCGTGCCAGTTTGAACGTTACCATCCCTGAGCGTCCTGGAGAATGAAAAGACTCCCCACTCTGCGGGGCCTGCAACCTTTTTTGCTCATTTACTCCAAGATGAGTTTACAGCAGCAAAAAATTGTCAAAGCCCATTTTCCCCAACTTATTAAGTAATGTTTCCCTTTCAGGACAGAGCTGTAGATCCCTTATATTGAAAGGTAATGACCTGCAAAGATCTAGATGGCAACACTGCAGGTATCATATACAGAATAAGCAAGGCGTGAAAGAAGAGTTGATAAGGATTTTCAAGCAGAGTTCAAAATTTGCTGGGTATAAGATCAGCTGCCTCTCTGAACATCTGTATCCCATAGCACAATCACCATGCAAGTCCTGAGGGGTAGCAAAGATTGCCACAGATCAGGGGTAGGTAACGCCGGTCCTGGAGTGCCAAAAACAGGTTAGGTTTCAGGACATCCACAATGAATATGCATGAGATATATTTGTATACAATGGAGGCAATGCATGCAAATACTGTAGACCTTATGCATATTCCTTGAGAATATCCTGAAAACCAGACCTGTTTGTGGCACTCCAGAACCGGAGTTGCCACAATCATAGACAGAGCTGCAGGCAGGCCCTGACAAACATTCGGAGGGTCATTTTCACACAGCCCAACATAGGCTAAAGTCTCCGGGAACTTTTTCTCTGGAGACTTTAACCAGAATTTTCAATGTAGATGTTGCGCCTGGTCACAGACGGCTGCGACCTCTCATGCTTACCTCTTTTTTCCCCTGCACCATCAATCATTGGGATAATGGCGGCTGCCGCCAACCAACACTGACTTCCCCAGCGTCCCCGGGATGTGGGCACTGCCAACTGCCATTTTACTTCCGGCATCACCTAGGCACGCGAGCGCACGCAGGGCCTCCTTATGTATATAGCATAGCGGGAACCTCGGAGGCGTCCCCTCCCGATGATGTCAGTACCGCTAGTGTACTTATACTGACTGACCCATTGCTAAGACGAGTTAGCAAGGAGTTCTCTCGCTTGTTAAATCTGCTGTAACTTGGATCTTCTGTTCCAATATCTCCTCCAGGCATTTGGATACTCTGAGTACCCGCTCCTCGGGGGCTCTTCCGCGTCTTGGCGATCCGCTCTGCGAATGGCCTTTCTGCCTAGGACTTCCTGACTTGCTCCTCGGGTATCTCTGCTGGGACTTCCTTGTGTGAGTACATTCTCCAACTTCTATTAACCTCTCTGAAGACTCCATGGTGTACCCCGTTCCTCGGGCCGCTTCCATTTCTTCAGCCTATCAACGCTACTCATCCTGAGCCTCAGGATATAGTTCCACCTATACAATGTCTACGGCCTGGTTCCTGTATCACAGACCTCTGCCTCCCTGGCAGCTATAGTACAGTTTCCTCGGAATACCCCACACTGCAGGCCACTACCGGATCTTCGTATCTACATTATCATCTTGACTACTGTATTTGCTCAAGACTGTGTTTATTACATTTCCTGCTCCTCAGGTTGTGTACTATCTTTCTCCTTAAAAAAGTCTCCCTCGCAGCTGTGTCCTATATCGCTGAGACCATGCCCACTGACAGTGAGGACCATGGGGCTCCTCCCTGTGGGCGGAGACATCTCTCACCTCGGCCCAGGGTTCACAACTTCATCAAAACCATAACAGTAGACATATGCTCATAAATCCACTTCCAAAATTTGTGGGTGTGCCCAACCCTGATTTATATGCTTCCTGCTCCATGTATGTCCCTGCCAGCTGGATTCTTCTCCTCTGCCCCCGGGCATAGTGTAAACTACTCAGATTTTCCCTTGACTTCGTATGTCAATCATACTTCCTTGTGTCATGTCAGACAAGGTATCTGCTGGAAGATAATCTTATCAGGTGATCAAAGAAACTGGTTTTTACCCATTGGCCAACCTGAAGATTATTTGCACCAGTGGCGTAGCCAGAACTGAATTTTTGTACGGGCCCAAGGTTAACAAGGGTGTGAGAGAAAGCATGAGCCTTTGGGTGTGTGAGAGAGAGAGAGAGAAAGGGAAGAAGATAGGAGAGAGAAGAAACAGAAAGAGAAGTGACCCTGGAGAAAGAATTAGGAAAAGCATATGACCCTGATAAATAATGCTTTAGAATGCATCTTACAATGGGTTCCTAAGTAGTCTACAACAGCCCTTATGCATCATGAGTGAAACATTTTAGAATATTTTAACTCTATTATTTCAAGCACTTACCAACATTAGAAATTCCTTTTTAATTTGTATTAATTTATTTAAATAAACAAGAATAGGTAAAAAGCAAAGAACACATAAAAATCAGATTCAATCAATTATGTCATAAAATAAAAATCAATGTATTCTTTCTTGAATGCTCTTTCCAGAAATACAGAGATCACCATAACTACAATAAAATAGCAATAATCATGAGAATGAAGGAGTTCAATTTTATGGACGACCGTTGACTGAGACAACTGAAAACTTCTGATTAACAGCGCCAGCATTGAAACGCACAGCCATATTGAATGTACTAACATTTGGAACGCAATGGCATGCATTACGTAGTAACGTAGTTACGTACTGACATTCAGTGGAACGCACTTCCATTTTGGAATAATAATTTGTATTGTATTAATACGATAGATGCTATAAAATGTCTAACCTATCCCGTCAATTAAATGACGAAACAATAGTCTGATTATAAGCTACACCTACTTGAAATCCTCAGCTGGAATATGCTTGCTCAGCATCGCGCAGAACGCATGTGTAAAAGATAAGAATTGCAGAATGTATAAGAGCCTGCTCCCGAGGGGGAGGGGCATGCAGTTGTACTAAGCCATTGTCTTAGCTGCATCTTGCTGGCAATAAAAGTCTATCTTTACGGATCAGTTGTCTGGGCCTTCTTTCTGACTAAAAGAGACGGTTACAAGAACAGGTGCAGAGCAAACCTAGGACAATTCACATTACAATCCAATATGAAAAAAAGCTATATTCAAATTCTGGCGAGACTTCATAAAAAAAAAAGGAAAAAAAAAAAAAAGACTCCCTCCACTACTAACATTTTATGAAGTTACACGAACCCCTGCACAAAAAAGGGCGCCTAGCACCTTGCCACACCAGATCATAACAGTACTGACTCTCAGGACTCAAATAACAGCAACCTTATGAAACGGAAGCAATGCAAAGGCCCTAGAACATTAATACACCACTTACTGGGATAACAGAATCAGCCAGACTGCTACAAATCCCTACAGAGAAACTACACGCGGGCAGAAATACTGCACTTCAGTCACCCACAGGCAGAGCATAGACTGACCCTTACCTAATACAGAAATAAGGGACTATAATTTAGAAATAGAAACATGCAAACAAAACTGAAATAAAAAGCCTGAGAAAACTAGACTCTGAACAGTGGAAAACTAAAGAACAAAACACAAAATTATAAGAAATGCACATACCCAAGGATGGCATATTCCAATTGCTAAAATCTCAAAATATATATATATTTTTTACCTTTGTTTTCTGATCTTTTTATTTTTCTAGTCTCGGTCTCTTTTTCCATTTTCCCTTGTCAGTCTTTTCCTAATTCTTTCTCCAGGGTCACTCTTCTCTGTTTCTTCTCTCTCTTATCTTCTTCCCTTTCTCCCGCTCCCTCACACACACTCAAAGGCTCATGCTTTCTCTCACAGACTACCTTACACACACAAGCTCTCACTCTCATACCCAGGCTCCTATCCTCATACACACAACCAGGGTCCCATTCTCACATACAAATACCCAGGCTCCCATTCTCATACTCAGACCCAGGCTCCCATATACACACCTAGGCTCTCATTTTCATACACACATTCAGACTCCCATTCTCACATACAAATACCCAGGCTCCCATTCTCATGCGCAAACATCTAAACTCAAGCTCCCATTCTCACAAGCATGCACTGGGGCTCACCGCCAAACTCCTTCTTCCACTGCCCTGGGGATGGGCTCCTGCTTTGGCTTTACTCTGGTGGGCCTTCTTCTTCGCAGGTACGGAGATAGGCTCTCATGGCGGCCTTGCTTCGGCAGGAAGACTTCTTCTGCCACAGCTTTACTAAGGGGGGCTTTCTTCTTTGCCGCCACAGAGATGGACTCCCATGGTGACCTTGCTTTGACAGGATGACTTCTTCTCCACCACGGGGATGGATTCTGATGGTGGCCTTGCTTCGGCGGGCTTTCTTCTTCAGCCACTGCAATGAATGAGTCGGCGGTGACCATTCTTCATGCCTCGTTTGGTGTCGAGCAGCCCTGATTGGGTGGGCCTGAGCTGAAAGTGAGTGGGCCACGACCCATCCACTCACTGGCATGCGCCCTATATCCCCCGTCCCATCTGCTACACTCCGCTTCTCCCAAGAGCGCTGCCCACCTTCCCCAGCCCTCCCCATACTCTCTCACGCACATGCTGTCTGGGCCTACCGCCACACTCACCGCACATGGGAGCCACGTGCACTCCTCCTCTCTCTCGTTCTGCCCGCTCGCGACCTCCTTCTCCGGGCTCACCTTGACTCCGTCCTCTTCCCCGTCACACGCTGTCCATTCTCTCCTCCTCAGACCCAGGTAGCCGCCGCCTTGTTCCAACACTGACGGGTTGGAACAAGGTCTATCGCAGTTTGAACATGCATGGAACATGGTCTCCCCGACCTGCGATAGTTTACATGTTCCATGCGCTGTCGAATCTCCTCACTCCACAACGCCTCCATCGAATGTCTCCGTGGCCCCTCTGGATACTCTCCCATAGCTGTCTCGAATTCCCTTCGCTCGCTGCTCGCCTCCCCCTCCTGCCTGCCTACTACCACCTCTCTCTTATCAGGCGATTCAACCTCTGATTCCAACGCGTACAGCGATAACTCCGCTGGCTCCTGCCCTCCCGCAGGGGCCTCCTCCGCCCCAAACACCCTCTCTTCGCCGCCTTCCACTTCAGGGCCGCTCTCTCTGGACTCCGCTGCCATACGCGAACCTGCTTCACCTCCAGCAACCGGTGTCGGGAGCAGGGCCTCACCCTCACGGTCTTCCCTCAATGGTATCTCCCCTCCCGCTGCTCCACGACCTCTCTTTTTCCCCAAAGCTCTACTCACACCTCCTCTGCCTCCCTTCTCTCCCGCTTTCCTCATTTTGTTATTGTAGTTTAACCCGGAATATCTGAGACAAAAGCTGCTTCGCTTCCACTCCTTCTCACCGCTTTCGCCTTCTGCTGCTTTTCTCACTTACGTCACACTTTCAACCCAATCAACTTACTCAGATTTAAACTTGACCGTTATCCCACCCCCTCCTATTCCACTCCCCCCTCTCCTATATCTTTCCTGCCCAAATACTTGGATTGGGTAAATAACGTTTTTTGAGGTGCAATTAGAATCTCTCCTCCTCCTAATACAGTATCCTGTTATCGGATCCTGCCAGTCCATACCCAATCCAATGTCCTTGTCCAAAAAATGATGTCGGCAGAACATCAAGAACTATTAGGACTAGTTTGATCGAGCATAGGTCAAAATTGAAAACAAAAACTTTGGAAGCCCCAATAGTTGATCATTGTGTCAAACACGAACATCAGTTTGAACAACTGAGATGGACAATCATAGACACAGTGGAGATTAACCCACGAGACGGAGATCAGAAAAGAAGTTTAAATTAAGTGAACAGCACTGGATTTTCAAACTCAATATGGTCGTTCCGGTTGGGTTGAACGAGGATATAGAGTGGGCGACATTAATCTAATACTTCTGAGAACTGAGGCAACCTCTGAGCCAATGGCGTTTGAAAGAAGGACGTAAGACGTATAACTTTCCATTGGTTGATAGACGATCTGCTGACCAATTTAAAAAGAATGACTCGGAAGCGAGTTGGTAGAAGGAACGCCATCACTCAGGGTTTGGTTACCTGAGAGTGAGGAGTGAAGGACAAACGCGTACTCCCCTGACGAAGAAAAGGTGGACTTTTCGAAACATGGCCGTGTTGGGAGAACATGAGAGATAAGTGTTTGCAACACGTAAAATTTGTTTGGCGTCAATAATTCAAAAGGAGAGATATAACCCTGTTACGTTAATTCGATACAGGATCCGCACACATTTCAAACAGTTTTAGGCGGCAGCAAAAGCTTATTTGAGAATGAAACACAAATAATGTCTTCAGACTAAACGAAGATTTATTTAGTTCCAACAAATTGTTGTAGATATAAAGTTTTTACAACAATAAGGATTCATTTAGTTTGAAAAATGTAATTACGGATAAAGAAAAATTTCATCCGATAGAAGAAAGAACATTAAACTAAATTGGAGAAAAATCGGAAGACATCACAGTTTGAACTTTATAAAAAAAGAAAAAAAAAAGCAAGGAACAACATCAGAAATTGTGAAAACTACAAATTTTGATGGAGACATTTAATAGGCGGACTTTGGGCATGTTTAAGAGGGTTTATTGAATGATATATAAATATCTTTTTATTTAAATACTAAAAAATTTTGCAATAAAAAAATTGTTGAATAAAATAGAGAGTGGGAGGGTGGTAAGTTGATGATTATAATACAAAAATTGAAGCAAGGCTGTGGAGACATGCATCAAAATATATGAAACTTACCCCGTTCTGCAAAAAAAAATTTTTAAATCATTTTTCAATAAACTGGTTTTTTCAAACTTTTTCACAATAAATAAAATATATAATAGGGTGAGATTTCTTTAGGATCCAAGAGTGTGATACTTAAAAAAATGACACCCAATTTCAAGCTTTTATTAGAGATAAATGGGATCATTTTCAGGAACTGAAAGCTCAACATAAAACTAATTCTGGCCTTTTCTGGGAAACTGGAAAAGCTGTACTTAGAGGGGAAATAATTTCCTTTGTAAAGAGCAGAAAGAAACGACTACATGCAGAAATTTTAAGATTAGAAACTGAACTACAAACTGCCAAATGAAACATGATACATTCTCCTTCTCAGGCTAATCCAGCTACATATCATACTGTTTTAAGTTCTTTATAATTTTATCTCCATCAAAAAGCCTTAAAAAACTACCAATTCCGGGAACTTTCATACTTTAAATATGGCAACAAGTCAGGGAAACTTTTAGCCAACTTAGTACATCTTCATCAAAGTAGAACTTTGATTGAAAAACTAAAGGCCCCACAGGGGACCTGTGTGGTACAAGGGGAAGAAATTTGCGAGGTGCTGAAGGACTTCTATGAAAATCTCTATACGGAAGATAGGCCAGGAGGAAAGAAGGAAGAGGATTCTTTCTTTGACAATATGAACATTCCCAAAGTATCTCCCACCCAATTAGAGCTCGTAAACGCTCCTATCTCTGAAGTTGAAATTTTAAAAACTTTCAAAACAAATAAGTCCGGGAAAGCACCGGGTCCCGATGGATTTCCCTATGATTATTACAAAATTCTGGGAGATAAAGTTACAGAGCTGTGGATCCTTTTATAAAAATGCATTACATATTTCCCAATTTCCACCAAGCTTCAATAAAGCTTATATTACAATCCTCCCAAAACCCGGCAAAGATCACACACAACCAGCTTCTTACCGACTGATATCTTTACTCAGTTGTGATCTCAAAATTTTAGCAAATATACTAGCAACAAGACTTAGCTCAATATTACCGGAACTCATCTCAACTAACGAAGTAGGTTTTGTTAAGGGGAGATCTGCCAGTTCACATATTGTCAAAATTATTACGGCCATTGCTCACTGTCAAATTCAAAATATGCTAGCCATGGCAGTGAGCTTTGATTCAGAAAAAGCATTAGATCGGGTCTCTTGGGGGTATCTTTTTTCTGTTTCGGGATGATTTGGCCCACATGGGAACTTTACCAAATTCATATCCCTCTTATATAAGACTCCCACTTCGCACATATATGGTAACGGACATACTTCTCATCCCTTCATCCCGCAACAAGGGGTTCACCAAGGCTGCCCCCTATCACCTTTATTGTACATCTTAGCCATAGATCCCCTTTTGAGAAGGATTTCAGAAGATGAATGTATATTTGGTCTTCACAATTCCAGCCCTCCATTCAAAGTGGCAGCCTTTGCTGACTATATTTTAATCTTTTTAACTCAACCACATGAGTCCCTTCCAAAAATTTTAGAGCACCAATCTAAATATGGGAAATTCTCAGGACTGAAAATCAATACAGATAAGTCCGAAGCACTGGAGATTTTTGGGACTTGGGGCGATTTTTGGGACTCGTGGGCGAATAAGGGGCTTTCACTTATCTCTCAGGTATTCCCACTGAACTCATCAATAATGTATAGTTTAAGAGCTTTGTGATAAATTTCAACTCCCTAAGGAGGATTTCTTTGCTTATCTCCAATTACATCACTATATAAATCAAACCGACCTTCATGTTTTCCCCCTTGCTAAAAGACTACTGCTGGAGGGTATCTTTTGCTCCCTCCCAGCACAGAAGTTCTCATGCTCCTCATTCACCAAGTTTTTGAGGATACAAACTGGTATGGCTACTTATGATGAGCTCTTGAGTAAATGGGTTAAGATACCATGGATATCCTTAACTTCAGTCAAAGTTAAGAGTTATTTTCAAAATAATCATATTCTTACTGAGAATATTACACTTAGAGAGATACAATTCAAATTCATATGGCAACTACTTTTCTAATGTCACAGCATTTAAAGCAGGGATATGTTCTTCACCCATATGTTTAAAATGTGGTATGAGTAATGGGGATTATATCCACTGTTTTTTGGACATGCCCGCAAATTCAACAGTTCTGGTGGCGCATAAACATCTATTGTTCCAAGCTTCTTACACATACTTTACCATTGACTCCTATGATGTGGTTATTTGGTGACTACACGGAGGGAGGTAAGGGGTTAACGAAACCTCAGAAGATCCTATTAGATAAAGCTGGACTATTGGCAAAGCAGGCTATCTTAAGTGTTTGGGTTTCTACAGATCCTCCATCTTTCAATCACTGGGGCAGGAAAATGTTACGGTTAGCCACGTTCAAGTATATGTCTGCATTGGCTCTAAGTGCTCAAAAACAAAAACAGACGGACCAAATTTGGTCCTGTTTTCTCCACCAACAACCTGCAGACTTGGTTAAACACTTGCATCTCCCTCACGTCAGTCATGCTACACCCGATCGCTAATACCTAGTTCCTTTTCAAAACCTTCATAGCAGAGATATAGGACTATAATTAATACCCTAAGAACTGGGTTGTTTTATAGTAAGTGACTTGTTACATTCCTGCAATAGCCATAGCAATAGTTTTTAACCCATACTGGACTACTACCTTGTTAAGCTGGTACCCTAAGCACAGAACAATGGGGGGGTTAAACAAAGGAAAAAGCAGTATCTCAAGGTTATGAGGTGCGGCCAATGAATGTTCTCCGTTAAGTTGTCTATTTCACAAGGCTACTTGACAACCACAGGATTAACCTTTTGGGTATTTGTTAAACTTCTCTCTAACATGCTCGTGTGTGAAATACAAACTGTTCCAAGCTATTGAACTGGCCATCCAATTGTCAAAGTTTATATTATCTCTTACCTATAGCATATTCGAATCTACCATATTCTTGTCATATATAAGAGTTATTAAACAAACAAACAAACAAACACACAATCTCATGTGTGTACTATTTTACCTTTGTTCATACTGAATAAAAATAATTTAAAAAAAAAGAACATAAGAACTGGGTCAGACCAAGGGTCCATCAAGCACAGTATCCTGTGTCCAACAGTGGCCAACCCTGGCAAGTACCCAAACATTAAGGGATAGATTTTCAAAAAATGCACACGCGCATCCATGTGCGCATGCTACCCGGAACGCACACATGGATGCGCAATTTTATAGCGTGTGTTCGCTGGCGCGCACATGTTATAAAATTCCGGTTCAGTGCACGAAGGGGGGGGGATAATTTAGCAAATTTGCACAATTAAGGAGCGGACTGGGAGGGAACTTCCCAACCCACTACCCTAACCTACCTTCCCCTATCCTAGCCCCCCCCCCCCCCCCCATTTTTTTAAACTCACGTTTTCCTCCTGCAAAGGAGCAGGAGCAAGTTCCGCGCACCGGCACAGTGGCAAATGGTCAGTGTACCAGGTGCCTCTAGCCCCACCCCACCCCCCGGACTGCCCCCTTTTAAGGCCCCGGCGAATACACACATCCCAGGGTTTACGCATGTGGCTGGATCCGTTTGAAAATTGGCCCAGTGCGCATAAGGCCCGGCCACTCACATAAACCCCGGGATTTATGCACGCCGGGGTTTTAAAATCCAGCCTTAAATGAATAGATCCCAAGCTACCAATCCTTATTATATTAATAGCAGTTTATGGACTTTTGCTCTAGGAACTTATCCCAAATTTTTTTAAACCCAGTTACACTAACTGCCGTAACCACATCCTCTGGCAATGAATTCCAGAGCTTAATTATGCGTTGAGTGAAAAAGAATTTTCTCCAATTTGTTTTAAATGAGCTACTTGCTAACTTCATGGTGTGCCCTCTAGTCCTTGCATTATCCAAAAGAGTAAATAATTGATTCATATTTTATATTTCTCAGATATTTTATCACATCCCCCTCCTCTCCTCCATGGTATATATATTTATTTCCTTACGATTGTATCATTTTGGATGCCCACTGTTGCAGTGGTGGACCCTTGGACTGAGACAAGGTTGATGCTAGCTGGCCAGTGTGGAGACTCAATAGGACCTTCACCAATACCAGCCCTCATTTCCCACAGGTTGAGCCCTTGGGTACAGGGGCCGGCTGGACTTAGGCACAGGTCTCCGAAAGTGAACAATTCCATGAAGGGTGGAAGGCACAAGCTGAGTCAAGATGTTCCTAGAGTCGGGGCAGGCGGCGATCCAATGAAGTCCAGAATTGTCCAAGGTCAAGGCCAGAGAAGCAATTCAGTAGGGAACACGGAACCAGGGACACAGAGCCAGGGAGATGGAGTTAGGTAACGAGCTACTCACAAGGAGCTCGACCTGTTGCTGAGGCAACGCACTGCAGGCAGGAACTGGCTTAAGTAGTCTGGAGGGCTGATGTCATCAGAAAGAGCCACGGGAACTTTCTTGCTGTGGCCACTTTAAAATTCTGCAGAGGGGTGCGCGCACCTAAGGAGTTGCTAGCGGGGCCGGACTTCGGCGGCGTAGATGGCAGCTCCGAGCCACAAGGGAAGTCGGGACTGCTCTGGGTAGCGCCAGGTAAGTGAGGCCAGTCGCGGAGCTCCACAGCCGGTGAGCACAACACCCTCTCGAACTGGCTCTATTTTATCCATACTTTAGAGATGCAGACTTCAAAAGGATATTGATGGTAATTTTCTACATAGAATTTCTAGTGTCCTTTTTACTGCACGTCACAATCTTCTTATACACACCAGCAAGAATTAATATTGAAGCATCAAAAATGCAGCCTAATATATTTCCCATTTTAATGGGATTTGCAGCACATGTTTCTTATTGGCTTGCTGATATGCTTCCTTCAGTTAAATTACTACCAAGATACATATCATATGTCTTAATACTGTAATATATTTTTTAGCATATACAGAGACTAAGAATAGAATGCAGTAGCCACAGTGGTGATCAGAGCACAGATGTATAGCATCAGCCAAAATGATTTTTTGCTTCTCTGCTCTCAAGAAACAAATCTATTTTAGTTAAGTACACATTGCTGTACTTTAAAGCTTGCTCTGTGCTCTTGCTACACTTGAAATGAGCTGTTAGTCATTACACGTACACAACCTTAATGTATGGCATAACCCCCTGCTTCTTCAGATTCTCAAGCAAAGAACTAATGGATATTACCCTTTTGTGACCTATAAATAAACCCACAAGGAATGGCATATGGATGAGTGCAAATGACAATCAAGCTAGAAAATTATACTTTCTATCCTGTTCCTAAGAAAAGAATTGCAGAACCGTGATGATATTTTGCTCAAGAGCTAAAGAAATCAGAATCTTCAATGTAAAGGGCCTCTTGTCTTTTAAAGAAAATACCTGGGTGATAGAAAAAAACATTGATTTTGTAATTTGTGTGTCTTATCTCTTTCCATGCATTTCTGAGTGTTGAGGGGTAGGTGATTAAGTCTCCACAATGGTGTCCTGTCTTCAACCTTTTCTTGGCAGAATCCTTCAGGGATTTGCCATGGATCTCTGCAGCCCACAGCACCTGGTCATCCCCCATCCAGGAGCTAGCAGAGGTTGACTTTGTTTACCTTCTAAGATTTAGTAATCTCAGGTTCTGTGTTTCTGGCCATTTGATTATCAATAGCTGTTCCCTTCATGCTCCTCCCCCCTCTTTTATTGATCATCTAGTTCCAAGATATATTTCTTACATTTTAGTTGTTCTTAAAATATATTTTTAAACTCTATAGGTTTGAATCACAAAAGAATTAACCCTTATAAACCCATAATTCCTGTGTTGGCCCAAGTCTTGAACTTATCCGGCTCTACTATGCAGAATATAATTGTATAGCAAGAGAAGAATCAGAAGCTTTGGTGGAAAGGAAGAGCTGCACAGTACTAGTTGAGTGACTTTTAGAAACTTCAGAGAACTACCAAGCAGGTAATTTATCTGACTAAAGTAAAAGTTATGCATGTAACTTCATCCAGATATTCAACGGGACTTGCCCAGGTAAAGCTGCAGCTGAATATACCTGGATAAAGTTATGCGCAAAAAAAAAAAAAAAGTTATGCGCATCATTTTACCGTATGCATATAAGACAGGTTTTTTTCCAACCACTTACATTTGTAACTTTAGATAGACAGTGGTCAGTATATTAATCAGGCAGCCCGGATACCCATGGTTCTGCCCCGCCCCCACCCAGCCTAGCTTGACTCTTCCAATTACACACACAAGGAAAGCATGACATAAAACTTGGACGAAATGGCCGCAGCTGTTTATTAGAGTCCCTAACAGGGGAGTCTAATTTAGGCACCAAGTCCTGTCAATAATACCTACATATTGCCGCCAGGCAGGTGCCGATAACTTTTGACTCTTTCCGCCAAAGCGAGCCCCCAGACAGGCATCGTGATTGCCAATACTGGAGGGGGTCTCAGCCCGGCTGCCACACAGCAAGCCCCTCCGGAGCCCCTCCCGACATATCCAGCCATCGAAACATCAAGGCCCAAACCCCGGGCCTGACATTGATCATCCGTGGCCAAACTGAGTGGTAGCCTCTAGGCTCCTCTCGTCCATACCTGCACCTCCCAGCTTCTTTCTAATGCATTTTGAGTTACAATAGGCTTTCCTAGACTGGGTCGCCACTGCCACAGGGGTCCCATTACGCGAGGGCAAGGAAGTACTCTTCCGCACACTCGTGACAGCTCCCCCCAAACAAAATCGGCTGTGGCTCATGCATTAAACCAATGAACAACCTCTGAATAGCTTGTAGAAACAAATTATATCCCAAGTTTGACAACTGTACTCCGTCCAGAGCGTACAATTCTGTACAATGTCCGTCCACCGATTCATGTCTCAAATGATAACACCCCACTGTAGGGATGTGAATCGTTTTAGGACGATTAAAATTATCGTCCGATAATTTTAATATCGTCTTAAACCGTTATGGAACACAATACAATAGAGATTCTAACGATTTATCATTATAAATCGTTAGAATCGTGAGCCGGCACACTAAAACCCCCTAAAACCCACCCCCGACCCTTTAAATTAAATCCCCCACCCTCCCGAACCCCCCCCAAATGAGTTAAATAACCTGCGGGTCCAGCGGCGGTCCGGAACGGCAGCGGTCCGGAACGGGCTCCTGCTCCTGAATCTTGTTGTCTTCAGCCGGCGCCATTTTCCAAAATGGCGCCGAAATTTAATGTGCCGGTTTTGCGATTTTTAGATTTTTAGATTTTTCACGATTTTTCACGATATTTTACCCCCCCAAACGGCAACAATACGATTCCCTCCCCCTCCCAGCCGAAATCGATCGTTAAGACGATCGAGGACACGATTCACATCCCTACCCCACTGTTGGATGGCTTTGGCTAGCTGCCGATTGAACTTGGCTTGGTACCTTCCCCACCATCCACTGCACATCACCCTTCCCGAGGTATGATTTCAGATCAACAGATTTTTGAAGACAGCCACAATGAGGCCAGGCGGCTCAAGTCATTCCTGATCATGTTCAACAGAGCGAGGCCGATGCCATTGCCTAAATCGTTGCCACCAAGGTGTATGAAGATAAAGTCTGGTGGTGTCAGACTCACTCTTCCTGACTGCAGCATGAGCTAGAACTGGTGCCATTGCACGCCTCCTTTACCCAGCCATTTGATTGTCCAGCCTTTCCCGACAACCCGAGGTCGTGCCCAAAATTCTTACTCATGGCCCTTTTCTAGGCGTGCGTGATGAACGAGTGGCCGACGATCCACACAGAATGACATCAGATGGCAGCTGTAAGTGAAAGGAGAGCTTAGATGTCAGCGCGCACCGGACCCAGCGCCAATGCAAGGGAACTGTTGTCATGCTTAATGTATGAAGCATAGGCTCCCTACCTCCATCAACCCATCTGCTGTGTTTGCGGAATACCAGCTGTGGCAGTACTGGAAGCAGCTCCGATGAGGAATGAGTGAATGCCAAAATATTTGCTCTGAAGCCCTGTCTCCACTAGAGCTTTCTTGAACACTGTCAAAAACTGATAGAAGCTTAATGGGGATCTATCATGGTGAAGCAAAAACAGACTGCTCCCTTTTGGGCGCAGGGTTAAGTATAGTCATGGCAGCAACCGGACATTTTACCAAGCCTCTAACCACTGTTAGTGTGATGACTTGACCGCAGGCCCCCTGATCAGTCTTAGACTCTCAGTCTTAGGTATAAGGTGCCATTTGAGATGCTAATGTCCTCACCCAGTAAGCCACATAGGTCTGATGCATTCCATGATGGTGCTATGAACTCGCTAATGCGCTGGCATTCTTCAGTGCTTTGCGCAAATGCAACCTGGAAGAGCGTAGTCTTGAACTCGTCTATAGCTACCAAGGGCAAGACATGCCAAAGCTGTAACAGTAGGTTGTGAGTCAGTGGTCTCCACGTGTCATGCCAAGGCAGGGACTCCCTGACCCAGCCTAGCATCACCCTTTTTACAGCAAAATACTGCTCCATATGGCCCATTTCCAGCTTCAAGAAAAATGCTAGAGCCGCAAGGTGTGAACAAACCATGTTCCTGGACAGACCCTGCTGTTTATTTATTTATTTTATTTAAATTAATTTATATACCGGAGGTTCCTGTATAATATACATATCACCCCGGTTCACAAAGAACAGTAACTATCGCTACAAATAGCGGTTTACATAGAACAGAATAAAAGAAGATTACATTGAACAAAAACAAAGTAATAAGTTTTACATTGAAGTCAGCATGTGTAAATTTCTGATTAACAAAGGAAGAAAAAAATAGATCTGAATAACTCGTTGTGGGCTTGAAAAGACTTTTCTTCGTGTTCTTGGCTCTAGGGGAAAGCTTGTTTGAAAAGCCAAGTCTTAAGTTTCCCTTTAAATGTAGAGTGGCATGGTTCTAAACGAAGGTCTGGAGGGAGCGAGTTCCAAAGTGAAGGGCCTGCTGTGGATAATGCACGTTTCCTCAGAACGGATTTCATAGGTTGTGTGATTAGTCTGTTCTGATAGGCGCTTCTGGTTGGTTTCACAGATGTGTGTAATTGAATTTGGAATGTTAGGTTGAGAGGTGCGATGTTGTGTAAGGCCTTATGTATCATCATTAAAGACTTGAACTGGATCCTGTATTTAATTGGAAGCCAGTGGAGATGGTGGAGAATTGGGGTGATATGATCTCTCTTTTTGGCATTTGATAGAATTCTTGCAGAGGCGTTCAGGACCATCTGAAGTGGTTTGATGGTACATGCTGGAAGGCCTAGGAGGAGAGAGTTACAATAATCCAGCTTTGGGAGTATGATGGCTTGTAAAACCATGCGGAAGTCTCTGTATAGGAGGAGAGGTTTGAGTTTCTTTAATGTTTGAAGTTTAAAGAAACATTCTTTTGTTGTGTTGTTGACGAATTTGTTGAGACTGAGTCTGTTGTCTATGATGACTCCCAGATCTCTAACTTGTTGTGTGGTGGAGAGCCCTGTGGTGACTGGATGTTGATTAGTGTTAGAATGTGAGGAAGGGGTATAGTTTTCCGGAGTTATAATGAGGATTTCAGTTTTGTTTTTATTTAGAACCAAGTTGAGGCTGGTGAGTAGATTGTTGATAGCTGACAGACATTTATTCCAGAATGATATGGCTTTGTATATGGAATCTTCTATAGGGATGAGGATTTGAATATCATCCGCGTATAGGTAATGTCTTAGCTTAAGGTTAGTGAGAAGTTGACAAAGTGGGAGTAGATAAATATTGAAAAGAGTCGGGGAGAGGGATGATCCTTGTGGTACCCCCCCTTTTGGATTCGATGGTGTGGGACTCTTTGTTATTTATCTTGACCTTGTATGTTCTGTTCTCCAAAAATGATTTGAACCAGTTAAAAACTACTCCTGTAATGCCAATGTCTATTAGGCGTTGCAGGAGGCATGAGTGGTTAACGGTATCAAACGCTGATGAAAGATCAAGGAGAGCGAGGAGGCAAGGTTGGCCCTTTTCTAGGTTGAAAATGATAGTGTCTGATAATGATGTTAATAATGATTCGGTATTCATAGACTTGCGAAAGCCAAATTGGTTTGAGGTGAGGATGTTGTTTTCGTCAAGATATTCTGTAAGTTGTTTGTTTACAACTTTCTCCATAACTCTGGCAATCAACGGGAGGTTTGCTATGGGTCTAAAGTTTGCTGGGTCTGAGGTGGGTAAGTTAGGTTTTTTGAGGAGCGGCTTGAGCATGGCTAACTTGAGTTGGTTCGGGACATGTCCTTGAGAGAAGGAGCAGTTAATAATGTCTGCTAAAGGTTTGGCTATGGTGTTGGAGATCAGACACAGTTTGTTGTATGGAATGTAGTCTGATGGATGAGAGGATGGTTTTATCTTCTTGAGAATATTCTCTATTTCTAGAGTGGATGTGAGCTCAAAAGTGTTGAGTAGTGTTAGTGAAGTGTTAGTGTTAGGTTGTTTGACATTTGGGTGCGATGGTTGTTGATCTGTTGGGAGTGGTGGTTGAGCGGTTGAATGAGGTGTTTGTTGAGCGGGTGATTGCGAAGATTGGGGGGGTGAGGTTGATTACGTGTTTGGATGTGTAGATGGTCCCTTGAGGGGAGCTAGAAGTGAAGTGATTTTGTTGTCGAAAAAGTCTGCTAGTTCGTTCGCTTTAGTGAGTGCTTGATCATCTGGAATGGTCGGTGCCGGGGGTTTTGTGAGGGTTGATACATAGGAGAAAAGAGCTCTTGAATCAAAGATGAGGTGGTGGATTTTTTTGGAGAAGAATATTCTCTTTGTTGTGTTGATGTTGTTTCTGTATGAGTTAAGGCATGATTTGTAGTCTATAGTCTATAGTATATATATATATATATATATATATATATATATATATATATATATATATATATATATATATATATATATATATATATATATATAGTCTATATATATATATATATATATAGTCTATATATATATATATATATATATATAGTCTATAGTCTATAGTATAGTTTAGTGTGCACTATGTAGCTAATCAAAAGGTCCTCTGGAACCTGGTGACCAGATCAACAGTTCGCAATGAGAAATGCCTTCACTTTGTTGTGGTTGGGAATGAAGGCATTCAATGTGGATGGGGCACATGATCTTAGCAGCATCTCGTGCGCGCTGTCTGGTTCTGAAGAACCACAGCTGTTCCAGGACCTCTCTGCCATTCGGCTCGGCTTGTGGCACCAGCTTCCAGAACAGGGACCAATTGCAATGAGAAAGAGAATCCGCTATCTCATTGCACATTCCAGGAACATGCTTTGCTCATACCACAATGTTTGCGAGCAGGCAGCATAAGACAAATTCCCTCAGCAACTCTGCCACCAGGAGGCACTTGGAAGTCTGTTTGTTTACTGACTAAACCACTGCCACATTGTTGCACCATAACAGCACACGTTGACAACAAAGCGCTTCACCACAGATGTGCACAGCGACAACAATAGGAAAAAGCTCTAGAAATGTGATGTTCGTGGTTAGAATGCATGCTGCCCAGCGTTCCGGACAGCGCGCAGTGCACCAAGCTCCTCTAAAATAGAAGCCAAATCCAATGCTTCCTGATGAGTCAGAGTATAGCTGTAGGTCATCGCTACTGATCGGACTAGAAAGCCATGCTGAAACACCATTAAACTCCCTGAGGAATCTGGACCATAAAGCCAGGTCTTCCCTAATAGGCCTGCTAACCTGCAAGTGGTGGTGGTCTCGAACCAGACCTTCCATAGACCAAATTAAGCAGCGCAGACAAATCCTGCCCATAGGAAGAACTCATACGGCAAAGGCTAGGCTGCCTATGAGAGACCTCATGTGTCTCAGTGTGACTTTCCTGCAGCGCATGGTGATAGCCACCAGATTGGTCAGTTTCGCTAATTTGTCACTTGGGAGTCTGGATTCCATCCATGTGGAATCAAGCTCAATCCCTAGGAAGGTAAGGATAGTTTCCAGGCCAAGGGACTTGTCCTCTTCCAAAGATACACCAAATCTGTGCACCAGCTCATGAAATGTATCAAACAACTTAATGCATTCATGTGAGCCCCTTCTTCCTATAAATAAGAATTCATCCAAACAGTGAACTAGCAGCACTAGCCCGGATGCTTCTTCAGTTGCCCAATGTAGGAAGGTGCTGAATGTTTCGAAATAGGTGCACGAAATTGAGCATCCCATTGGCAGACATTTATCGTAGTAAAAACCCCCTTTGAATTGGAAACCAAGTAGAAACTGCTCAGGTATACCGGGAGCAGTCAAAAAAGCAGACTCGATGTCCACTTTCACCGTAAGGGCGCCTCATCCACAGGATCTTAATAAGTCTAAAGTGGCATCAAAGGATGAATATTGTACTGACCAGTACTCCAAGGGAATATGGTTTTTCATGGAAGCTCCCAGCGATGAGATAGGTTATGTATAAGCCTGTATTTTCCGGACTCCTTTTTAGGAATGACTGCTAGTGGGGACAATATCAGGTACTTGAAAGGGGGTTCTGAGAAAGGGCTGGCAATGTGTCCCAGCTGAACCTCCTTCTTGAGTTTCTCCCTGACAAGGTCAGCCAGAATGTGCACTGAAGGGGCATTGACCATTTTAGCGGATTGCAGCTGACCCATGTAGGGAATAAGAAAAACATTGCAGAAACTGCTCGGTACAGTATTCTCCACTACTCTATTGGGATAACACGCCAACCAGGGAGGGGTGATATCCTGACCCCGCCATTTACGTATCATTTCATGTACATCGGCAGCGGAACAGGCCCCTCTGTTGTATTTCCACTTGGGCCTTACATGCATTTAGCTTGCCCGCTGCTAGCCTGCTCACTGCGAAAGGGGTGCAAACCCATTTTGGAGTTGAAAGCCCGTGACATCATTTTTGTGAGCCACAGACAGACATCGTGTCTTCCCCAAGACATGGCGGGCTTATTGGCCATTCTCTCCCGAAAGGCCTTGTCATAATTGAGCCATGCAAATCCATTTTATTCTTTATAAGCGCCCAGAATAGTGTCCAAGTATGTGAACAGGAGCTGCACTGCTGTGGGCTCTGCACGCACCATTACAGAAACCATTTGAGCTAATGCACGCACCCAATTTATAATCTCTTTCTGTGGGGGCTTTCTCCTCTCGCACTTAGTCTGGCCCTGCTTCCTATGTCCATCCAACAACCGGAACAAATCAATGTAGTGTCTGTTCCTGATGCGATGTCTGAGGGTCTTAGGAACCAATTCCCAAAGTTTGTGTTCTGTTTCTGGCAGCTCGGGGAGGCTAACAGTGTCCTCCTGGTCTAAACAACTTGCCATGGATGAAGAACCCGAACTTCGGGAGGAAGAGGAGAGGGAGCTGGAAGATCCACCACTTGAGGAAGAAGAAGACTGCCTGTGCCTTGCATGCTTATGCCTATCGCTGCCTTTGCGCTGCTTTCAAGAAACTTTATCTACACTTTGCACGTCAGACTTACCCAGTTCCTTGGTAGGCTGCGGCACCAGTGCAGGGGTCTTTGCCGGCGGCTTCGGTGTCAAGAATCTGCAACCAGCGTTGCCAGGATGGGACACGGCTGAGCGCTCCAATGATGAGTATTGCCGCTGGCTGTGTGCGCCTCCATCTCAGTCTCACTGCGGGCTGCCAGAGGGCGTTGCAGGTTGCTGTCTGTGACCATGCTTGCATCTGTATTGGTCAGGGTAGTGACTGCGCTCTCCAAATTCCTTCCTGCTGTCGGGATATGGTGAGAAATCCCAGTAGGGGTACGGTGGAGATCTAAATGTAGTTTGGGATAGAGAGGCCATTTTTCCCCTCCCGGAGCAGGGATCAACATCAAGCGACCGGTAACCCCCATTAATGCATGAAACTGTGGATCCTTTGAGGGACGACAACCGGTCAGTGGGCCACCAGTATGGCATGTGCATTGGATCCTGACTTTCGTGGAAACGCTCAGACGGTGGCCAAGATGGGGGATCTGTACCGCAGCTCCTCACTTGGGCTACATGCGTTCCTGAAGCTAGGTCGCGAGATGGTGCAAGGCGTGTTCTACGTGGCTGGCAGAATTTTGTGCACCTGTTTCCGGTACCCTAATAGGGAGGATAGGCGGGATGACGTCTGTATGGAGAACCACTTGATCCTTAATTTAATTGGAAGTGGACTGCGGCATCTTGGCATGGAGGGCACTGACAAAGCTGCTGCTGTCCCCCTGTGCTTTTCCTCCTTGGCCCCTTTGTCTCGCAGAATTAGCTAAATTAATGTTATCCATTTGGGGGGGGTCTTCCTGACCTTTCCACATGTTTCCTGGGCCCCTTTTTTAACTGCTTTTTCTCCTCAAGGCAGCCCAGGTGCCCTACCTCATCCTCGTCGGCTTCCAGCTCCCCTCCGGTCAGAAATGCCAGCAGGCGGGAGGGCCATAGAGTCAGGACCTGAAGCTTCTGGACCTATGGGCACGATGACAGGTGGGGCCTAAAACCCTCTGCGCTGGGACCTGCCGAGCCACAGCCCAGGAGTCGGACCTCAGGGACATCTGTCACAAATGTTGGCAGCACCTCCTTACAGATATACGCAATCCTGTAGCGTATTGGCCAAATCTTAGCCAATTACAATTCTTCTTCTTTTTTTTTTTCTATACAGGAGCAGGGTCTACAGGAACCAGAATGAATATGCAACGGGTGGGGCTGGGAAAGTGGCGGGCCGCTCTGTTGTTTTTTGAGCCTGCTGGTCCTGCCGCTTTAAAGTCCCCCAAAGGAAAAGACGGGCGGTTTCCAGCCCTCAGCCCACAGAGATGGAGCTGGCTCAGTTGATTACGTGATCCCCCTGCTAATCAGCTCTGCTTCTGGGCCAAGAAGGAAGAGGCTGAGCTGAGGGGAGCCGGCGGGTTAGAAATCTCCTGCCGGCCGCTCCCCCCCCCCCCACTCACCGTGGCGCACCTGAAGCCAGGCCAGGTGCGATGGGGGCGGCCTCCCGCACGGATGCACTGGGCGCCCGGTTATTCGCTGCACCCCACATCCATGCTGGGGGGACCTCCCATGTGTGCTCACCAGTTAAAGTTTATCCCCCCCCCCCCCCCGGATAAATGAATTTTGTGCACAAAATGTATCCACTCAGTGGGGGTGGGGGGGGGGGAAATATTCAAACCTTGACTTTTATCCAGCTAAGTCCAAAAGTTAGATACACAAAACCTTTGAATATCAACCTCTTCATTGCTTCCCGAAATCCTAGTAGAGAATCTCCAAAAGACACCCATCCCTTTGTAAGCACTGCCAGGTTACTTCCTCCCCAAGTAATACTGTAGTTTTGATTTTTCTCCCTTAAAGCTCTGTTGTCTAGATATTAAGTAAGGATGGGCTGTTTTGTCTCACTTCTTTTCAGCACATGTTAAAATGATTAACATGTACTAAGGTGATCAAAAGATGTTTTCAAAAGGTTTTACATGTGTAAATGGGCTTTTGGAAATTGCTACTTTTACATGCGTAACTCCTTTGAAAACACATTCCATAAGACTGAATTGTCAAAGGTTTTACGCACATTAATGTGCTTTTGAAAATTACCTCCATGGGGTTTTAATGTGCACTAAAAAAGAAAAAAAAAATGTATTTATAACAAAGTGTCATTTTTACCCCTAATATAAAATATAAATCTTACAGTTCAGAATATGCATAGGTTATGCAAATCACTTGAAATTACTACATGTTCTACTGTGGAAATTACTTGAAATGCACCCTTCTATATATTGCGGGAATCACTTATATATTATGCTATGGAAATGTACTCCTAAGTCTTGTATAAAGAATCTATTTGAAAAAGATGCATATACTCTACCTACAAGCTAGATTTTAGGCCTGATTCACTCAGCTTTTATAGGTATAATGGAAATAAAGCCTTAGTGACTCAGTCCTATATTTGTATTCATGGTCTATGCAACTAAATAAAGATAAAAGTTAAAGACATGTTAGGAAAAGCTATGTACTCTCAACGTTCCTAGGACCTGATTCACTAAGGGTTTTTCCCATGGGCACAAAATGGGAGAAAAGCCCTTAGTTTCTTAATCTTTATTAGATCCTTAACAAAAAGTGCAATTGAGCCAGTATGGTTAATTAAAAATCCAAATTCTGTTGGAATTGCCTTAAAAGCATAGCATAGAAGAGAAAAATCCCCAGCACTGGTGAGCATGAAACGCAGTGAGAGTCTTTTCCAGACTTCTGAACTCTGTGGCTAGGTCGCCCGCTTCCAGGAGGCCGCTATGGTCATTCGCGTGGCTAAAGCCACCTCCGTGATTATCATCCGATGTAAGTTAAGTGCCATTCGACAGGAACACTTCCAGAAGCTATGGACATACATTGGGCGATGGGTAACCCTACTCACTGATCTGGGAACCTTAGATATTTCAATGATTATTAGTTAGAGGGTGAGTGGACAATCAGGTCGTCTATACTTATGATTGTGGAATAGTATAACCAGAGGGGGTTAGGGAGGGAGGGTGGGAACATCATGTCAGTTACTGATGGTTAGAGGAACTAGGAAGGGGGTGGCCAACCTGTGGAGCATACCAAATATTTTAAACATACATTCGGAAGATTTTGGGGGGGGGATGTGGGAGGTCTTGGCCAGACAGAGCCATTTATTAAATATTTGAGGGGAGGGGGGTTCCAGGTCTATTTGTTGTCATAGCAATGCAGGAAGTGCTGGGAGTGGATAAGAGAATA
This sequence comes from Rhinatrema bivittatum, assembly GCF_901001135.1. Classification (NCBI taxonomy): domain Eukaryota; kingdom Metazoa; phylum Chordata; class Amphibia; order Gymnophiona; family Rhinatrematidae; genus Rhinatrema; species Rhinatrema bivittatum. Next base: position 266,896,322 of record NC_042621.1, read on the forward strand.
CCTTGCTCCCAGCTGGGGTTTTAGGGATGGGTGGGCAAGAGGGGGGGGGGTTCTGGGTTACAAAGTGGTAGAGGGTGGGGCAGGCAGGAGGGAGCCAGATCAAGCTAAAATATTGGGGAAAGTGGGACAGTCTGCAGACCCTGCAATACTGTTTGTATGCTCTTTGGAGAGATTTAGGGGTAGAGGGTGCTTGGCCTGGCCGGGCCAGTTATGAAATACTTGGGGGATGGGATGCAGTGGGAATCGGGCTGTAGGCCTGCACTATATATATATATATATATATTTATTTACTTACTTACTTACTTATTTATTAAGCAGTGCCACTTAACTGGCTGTATTCTTTAGGCAAGTATGTTTAGCCCACTAAATATCCAGGATAAGTTATCTGGCTAACTTTAGCTGGATAACTTGTCTGCTCACTGGCTTTTTTAATATTGGCCTCATAGTGTCAAAGCCATGATGACAGGGAAGAGCTCTACAAAAGCTGTAATGTGGAATTCAATCCACACATTCACGTCTCGCTACGTTTTGGACAGGGACTCGCAATGTGACAGTAGGTTTAGTCAATCTGTCCTGAAAGGTATGTTTGAGTTTTAGAATCCAACTGCAGACACCTTAGGAGTTTTTTTTAATTTCCAGTTGTCTCAAAGAAAAGGAAAGAACATTTCAAAATGGTTGATTATGTAACAGAGTTAAAAAAAAAAAAAAAAACGACAAGCAGAGAGAGGAAGCGGCAGGAGGTGCCCACTCATGGAAAAAAAAAAGAGAAGAGAGACAGAGCTAGCAGGCAATTACAGCCAGAGAAAGACAGACAGAACCAGAAAATGGCAGGAAACTCCTCCTGGTCTCTGCTGCTGTTGCTGAGGAAAGCAGAAGGGAGAGAGTTTGATAGTTTTAGTCGTCACTGCTACACATGCTGTCCAGGGCTGCCGATAGCACTGGAAACCTCAGGTAAAAAAAAAAAAAAAAAAAAGTTAGTAAATTTGAAGCTCTGAGGCAGTCCTGGGAAGGTACCCACTGCAGAAATAAAAGCTGGAAATTTTTATATGGGACTCCTACCGGTTTGGCCACCAGATGTCACTGTCCCTGTGATATAACCCTTCATTAAGGAGCCATCCATATAGGGCCGGTGCTAGCCTTTTTGCTGCCCTGTGCAATCAATTACTGTGCTGTCCCCCGTCCCCCCCACATCATTCAGCCTCTGTCCTGTGCCCATCAAAAAAGGCCCAGCTCCCTCCAGCAATCTATATTTTTTAAAACTGACATCACCTCCCAAAAGGAACCCATGGTCAAGGGAAGGGTATTAGGTACCCTAGGCAAGCCTTGCAGCCTTGTGCACACACACACACACACACACACACACACACACAGTTCAATTATGTATTTATAACAGATTTTACATTAAAAAAGAACATTCAAAAGTCCAGTCTTTTGAGGCAAAAATATCACTGACAACATGCATATTATATTTACATGCACTGTTGTGGTGCCAACCAGAAAATCCTGCAAAAAAAAAGCACTTGGAACGCCTATGGAATTACATTTTTTATATTGTGTGCTGGGTGTGGGCTTGGCCCTCAAAAAGTCATTAATAAATAGAATTACCATTACAATGAAAATAGTAAACTTCCCATATCAAAACAACCCTAAACACGAGCACTCAAACAGTAACAAACTTATCTAGGAAAAGGTAACACTGCACATATTACATCAGGCCCTAGAACACCAATACACTTCCTATTAGGAAAACAGAACAAATCAGACTGCTATAGATCACTACAGATAAATTATATGGTAGCAGAATACCTCACCTCTGTCACACATGGAGAACACAGACAGACCCTGACCAAATATAGAATAAAAAGATCATAAAGTATAAATAAAAACATGCTGAAAAGAACTGAACTGGAACCCACAACAAGCCAGCCTCTATAAGCAGAGTAACAATGGAAAAACAGAAACATTACCATTCTTCATTAAAAATAAAAAAATAAAATCAATATAAAATAATCATAATAGTAAAATCATAGTCATAAAAGAATAAATATTTCAAACCAGTTACAAATAGAATATCCAAAAATTTCCCAAACACCAAAAACATCTGATGAATAAAAATCCAATAATTAAAATATATTCTACTATGTCCCCCAAAAAATAAAATATTTCAAAACAGTAGAAACATCAAATTACACCCAATAATTAAAACTCATAAGGATTAAAAAATCTCTGCTTTCCATACCTGGGATCTTTTGATTTCCAATCACCTTGAGATTATTGTGGATTGAGGAGGTAGGGCCACACAACTTTATCTTCACACACACACATACCCACACATATTCATTCTCTCACACACTTCATCTTTTATATACATGCCTATGCTCTCACACACACACACACACACACACACACACTTGCTCTCTCTCCCTCACAGACACATTATGTGCGTGTGAGCATTCCTTAGAGAACCTATATGTGACACATAGGCTCTCACAGGCAGGCACACACATACACACCCAGGCTCTCATACAGACACACACACAAACTCTGACACACTCAATCTCTCACACAGTCACATGCACACAGGTTCTCACACACACACATGGCTTCCTTTCTCCAGGCCACGGTGGGGTAGGCTCAGCTGTGGCCCTGCTAGCCTACTTCTCCCTTAAGTTCTGTCCATTGTGGGATGATCTCCACTATAGCCCCACAGGCTACTCTTTCCTTCGGCCCTAAAAGCCTTTCTGCGTGGAGCATGGGGCGGAAGCCAGAAAACTGTGAGGGCATATATGCAGCTAAAAAGAGAAACTGCCACAGCCTTTCCTCACTTTTGGCCACCGGCGGGTGAGCTCCACAGGCAGCCCACCTCTCCATGAACTTTTCTCGTTTTCGGCTGCTGACGAATGGAGCTCCATGGGCGAGTTCGCAGTCTCTCCTGTTGCTGCCCGTCCCCGCCCCCCCTCTCCCTCAGCTGTGCCACCCTGTGCAAATGCACGGTGTGCATACCCAGTCGCACCAGGCCTGCATCTATACCCCTCAGTCCCTCCCACCTGGAGAGTCTGGATTGGATGTCTGACCAGTATTTAGCTCAGCCATTTTATTATACAGTGGGATTCAGTTAGAGAGAGCAAGATGTATTTTTCCCACACTCTTATGGGACCTTCTAGCTTCATTCAAAAGAGTTTTTTTTAGAAGTGACACCTCCCAGTGCACTCCCTACCTGAGGGTCCTTCTCCTGTTTTACAGAGAGAGAGATTTTAAACCTGATACCCTTTTAGGGGCAAAAGGGCTCTCACCAGGGGACCAAAGATCTGTGAACCTATCTAAACCCTAGGTAGGCAAGAACCAGTGACGGATCCTGCTGTGAGAGACAGCGAAGGCAGAGAAGATATCAGTTTGAATTTAAACAGTGTGGGGAGGATTCTGGATTCCCCCTCCTCACTGGGATTTCAGTGCAGGGGTAGTAGCCTGATCCCATTGACGTTTCCTTAAGAAAAGTCCCCCAGAAACATCAGAAATTAAAAAATGAAAGAAATAACTAAACTAAAGGACGAAAGAACAGAATTAGGAGATCCCATCCGGATTTCCACCCAAGAGACCAGGATGAAGATATAGGTAGGATTTTTTTTTTTTTCAGTAAAGTTAGGGTCACCTCCAATAGGATTCCTGCACAGCCACTGGGAGAGTTATGCACATTTAAAATCATCATGAACTCTACCCAGAGGTCAGATGTAAATTCACACTTCTGGATAATGGGCTTTCATTTATGAGTATTAAATCAGTAAACTTTATTTTAACACCCAGATCTGGTCCTGTCTGAATTCTTATAGCCTCTCACCTCATGGGAAGCACAACATGTCCACATTCACACACACTGGCGACCTTTTCTTAGTGTCTGGGCCATAAACAAGAGCTTCTCCCCATCAAAAGAGCCCCCCCCCCCGGGGATTAAGAGTCAGCGTGGGATGTAATATGCTAGCCGGAGCAGCCCCAGAAGAAATAAATTAGTTGCATGCTCTTAGGAGGAACAATCCTCCAAAAAAGGGGTTAAATTTAGAAAATTAAAAATAAAGCCCAAGGGGCAATTTCAAAATGAAGTTTCATATCAGAGAGCCCAGTGAAACAAAGATTCTATACTGCCAGGGGGGAGACATAAAGCTGGGACACCTGGCGCCAAATCAGGCTACAGCTGATCAGTAACTCCCTAACCCCCCCCCAGCAGACTTCTGCACCGAGGTGATCAGTGAAGCAGAGGTATAAGGACACCAAGGGAGTAAAAGGGCTCATTCCTGGAAGTAAATTGGATAAATGCTTTTCCTTTTTATTCATGTAACTGTAGACAATCCTGTGGCTTCCTGCTAGAGAGGAATGTTTTGTTTTTTTTGAGGGGGAACAATGTTAGCTCCCCCATGTGGGAGAGTGAGATGATGAGCTCCTCGACACCATTTTAATCTGTGGAATCTTCAGTTGGCTCTCCCAGGGGCAGCCTGTTCCTCTGCGGTTCCCTTTTGATACATTTTCCTAGAGAAGAACTCAGTCTGGGGTCTCTGGGACTGAGATCTGGGTAAAGCAGGAGACAGCGTGCTGACCCTATGTTTGCCATAATTTCTGAAATCTCTTTTGTGAGGAGGAGGACGGTTTTTCCACTTTTCTGCCTCCCGTTTGGTTTTCCCTTGTTCTTAAAGAATTGTCTTTTTTTGTTCTTTACCCGAGTACCCTACGGCTTAGAGAGTCAGCTTTCTACCATCTGGAGGAAGTGATGTCTCTCCTAGAGACAGAACCAACGAACCATCTGTATCCTCATGGAGGAATGAATCTGCATTCATTCCTGGGGAGAAGGCGTAAGTGAATTGGGAAGAAGACCAGTGGCACCACGCAGGTGTATCCCTGACCATCTCAAGGAGATCATCAAGGGAGGAAAGGAGCATAAAACGTACTACTTAGGTACGAACCAGGAGAAAGGAAGAGAACATGGAGTAACTAAACGAAAGGTATGACAAATAGGTCTTGAAACTAACGCAAATAAATCCGGCTAATATTTTATGGACCATCTATTGGGAGGAAGCTAAAAAAAACTAACCCAATGTTTGGAAGGGAAAGGAATAAAATGACATAACTAAAGTTGGCTGTAACTACCAGATAAATTGATTGGAAGTATGGATTTCACAAATTTATTGGAGAACTGAAGTTATAATAGGGACTATGTAAATATTTAGAGTTATAAAGAACCTACTATCAACTTTCCCATCTTTAATCTGTAAAAGTTGGAGTTGGAAACCATATCAGCTTCCAGTGTGATTAACAGTGCTGTTTTCAATTGACTTTGTAACCCTCAGGTAGATCGTTCTGGATAGGGGCTGGAGAGTACACACCTTAGTTCAGATATTTGCTGCTCAGGTCTCAAAAGGGTGATCACAATACCTTGAGGAGTCAGATAAACTTCTAGTCCCTGAATTGCATTGTTTGGATTTAAGCTCTTTTAGTCCATTGAAAACATCACAAATGATCTCATAAAAACAGAGAGTAGCAATAGTCATGCTGGAAACTGGGTGGTTTCCAACTCAGTTTTACTGATAGTACTTGACCGCAATGGGCTGGTACAGCATTACTCCTTTCCTCCCAAGTGTTCCTTGCCTGGATCAGTAGTGCTATGCTCTTGATTGAATCTCTCAAAATCTCTCTCTCTAGTAATGGATATTAATTTATTTCTCCCTGATGGCATAAATACTCTTCAGATTCTTTCTAAACAATCTGAGTTCCTGGGCTCTAGAGTACTCATAAATGAAATAACACAAGAAGGAAAAATCTTACTCAAAAGGAGAAGCCAGAGGCAGAAAGGATGGACCAAATAAAGGGTAAGGCATTCCATTCTGACTTACCCGGATCTCAGTCCAAGAGATCCCACAGTTCTAAGCAAAGGATATGGCTGCCCCTACAAGGCTCAACTAAGGAATTCACAGCCTAAGATGGTCCTTTAGATTCTCTACAACTTTAATGCTTGAAGAAAACTTAAACAATGAACAGGGCCTAGACGAATAATCTTCCCCCTGTTGTGGGCAATGCTTAATATCGAAAGATAAAAGAGAAAAATCTTTATTCAAGTAAATGGAATATTCCAAGAGTATGCAACTCACCTGAACAGTCAAGGAGCAATGCAGACTCAGAGATTGTTACTGATACAATAGATTAAAAGGGTCACCAACTCTAATCTATACATCAAAATGATTTCATTTGTTTGCATAACATTTCCTAATTGGTTGGCATTATAATTTTATCTAATATATGCTGATATTATAGGATTTTGTAAGTCATGTGATTTCTTGTAAATTCATCCCAGAAGGCAGAAACTAAACAGACTTTTTGCCCTTTTACAAACGTTTTAGCATTTTGGCAGCTTTGGCTATTCCTACAAGTCTAATCAGTGTAATATGCAAATACTGTCCAGTATGTAAGATGAGCCTAGAGCTAAAAATGGGATGCAGGTACTGACTTTTGTAACATTTCAGTATAACCAAGTACTTTTCCAGAACATTCCTCTCTCATATTGCCTTTGTCTTGCAAATAATACATTCAATACTAAGCAAAAATGTCATACAATAGATATGAGTAATAACATACTGTGGCTTGCCTTTATCCTGTCTATCTGCCTTTTTTGAGATGTAACTTCTACAGGTGTATTTTTTCATAAGAACGTTGCGGAGCACCCTCACACTCCCGTCAGGAAATTCTGGATATGCAGAGTATCCCGAAAAAGCAGAATATAAGTAAAAATAAATAAAAAATAAATAGTAAAATCAAGAAAGGATTGTAACAGCTACAATAGTGTTTGAGGTGTGGTCCTTGTAGTCCTGCAAGGGGACACCACCCAGGAGTTACATAATTGTGATTGAAAGGTTGTTTCTACATTAGAAGAAGTTATAGGGTTTCCTTATGTGGATTGAAAGTGTGAGTCTAGGACTACTTTATGGCGCAAACAGGTGTAGTGATTTCAGAAAAAACCAAAACCCTCTGGCACCAGTAAAATAAGCAGTTGGAGCAGAAGGGAAGAGAGAGAGAAGATACATATTAGTGTAGCAGCTACAGAGAAAAAAGTAGTTATTGGGAAAAATAATGGTTGGAAAGAGAAGGTCCCTTTGCTTTGGCAGAGAGGGTTGCATTCTAAACCTTTTCATGCAGCTCTACCAGAAAAAGAGAATCTTTAAGATGGGGTAAGAAAAAAAATATTTATGTGAGAGAAAAATCTGGAGGAACAGTGTTGGGGCCACTTGGCAATAATCAAATTTGACTTGCTAACTGGATGGAGGACACTAAGGAAATCTACTGCACCAGCATTTATCTTTCAAAAAAGGAGACTGATAAAATGAGGAAATGGTTAGGAAAAAACTGAAAGGAGCAACTGCAAAGGTTAAGAGTTTATATCAGGAATGGATGTTTAAAAATACCATCTTGGAAGCCCAAACCAAATGTACTCCACCCTTAAAAAAGTGGAAGGAAGGCCAAATGATTGCTGGCATAATTATAAGGTAAAGTGAGAGAACCTATTATAGTCAAAGGAACATTTTTTTAAAAAATGGAAAAGGGATCCAAATAAAGAAAAGAAGAAACAGCATAAACACTGGCAAGTTAGATGCAAAGCATTGATAAGGAAGGCAAAGATAGTATTTGACAAGAAGCTTGCTGTGGAAGCAACAATTCATTATAAAAGCTTTTTCAGGTACATTTGAAGCAAAAAGTCTGTGAGGGAGTCAGTTGGACCATTAAATGATCAAGGAATAAAAGGTGCACTAAGAAAAGACAAGGCCATAGCAGAGAGATTAAAAGAATTTTTGGTTTTAGTCTTTAATAAGGAATATGTAAGGCAGTCACCCATACCAGAAGTGATATTTAAAGGTGATGATCAAGGAACTGAAACAAATCTCAGTGAACCTGGAAGATGTAATAGGTCAACTTGACAAACTAAAGAGTCGCAAGTCACCTGGACCAGATGGTATACATACCAGAGTCCTGAAAGAACTGAAAATGAAATAATAGATCTACAATTAGTAATCTGTAAATTATTGCTAAAACCAGCTATGGTACCTGAAGATTGGAGGGTGGCTACTGTAACACCAGTTTTTAGAAAAGGTTTTGGGATGATCCAGGAAACTACAGACTGTGAGCCTGACCTCAGTGCCAGCAAAAATGTGTGAAACTATAATAAAGAACAAAATTACTGGTCATATACATAGTCCTAGTTTAATAGGACAAAGCCAATATAGATTTAGCCAACAGAAGACTTGCCTCGCTAACCTGCTACATGTTTTTGAGGCTGTAAATAAACATGTGGAGAAAGGTGAGCCAATTGATATAGAGTATCTGGATTTTCAGAAAGGTTTTTGACAAAGTACCTCATGAGAGTCTCTTGAGAAAATTAAAAAGTCATGGGATAGGAAATAATGTTCTATTGTGGACTGAGAACTGATTAAAAGAGAGAAAACAGAGAGTAGGGCTAAATAGTCAATTTTCTCAGAGAAATGTGAATAGTGGAGTGTCCCAGGGATCTGTAATGAGACCTCTGCTTTTTAACATATTTATAAATGAAGTAGAAATGGGAACCATAAGTGAAGTGATCAAATTTGCTGCTGATAGGGGAATCCATGATGGTATCTTAGGACAGGATTCATCATTCCTTGTGGAATGTTGAATCCCGCGAAAAAGGGGGGGGGGGGCTGCGAAGGGGGGGGGGCTTGCAAAAAGCTGCAGCCGTTTGCACCGCGGCGATGCGATTTTGCCAGCTGCAGTGCGGCCAGCTGCAATCCTTTTGCAGCAAATAGTGACACCATAAAAGGTGTAAGCTATTCGCCGCGCTACTGCCGGTGATAATGTTCTTCACATTATCACTGGCAGCAGTGCTGCAGCCACCTCCTCCCCGACTCTTACCCTCCAGCTAATTTAAATCCTATCGCAAACGAAAAGGCCCCAAAGAGATTATAAATACTTTTATGGCCCCTCTGGGTAGCAATCCGTAACCGGGAATGGGGTTACAATCATAATGCCTCTGTATCGCTCCATAGTGCGATCGCGCTGTTAATATTGTGTGCAATTCTGGTCACTGCATCTCAAAAAAGTTATAGCAGAATTACAAAAAGTACAGAGAAGGGCAACCAAAATGACTAAGGGATGGAAAGATTCCCTTATGAGGCTAAAGAGGTCAGGGCTCTTCAACTTGGAGAAGAGAGCTGAGGAGAGATATGAAATGGTTTATAAAATAATGAGTGGAGTGGAACAGTTAAATGTAAATCGGTTGTTTTACTCTTTCAAAAAGTACAAAGACTAGATGACCCACAATGAAGTTACTAGGTGATACATTTAAGACAAATAGGAGAAAATATATTTTTACTCAACACATAATTAAACTCTAGAATTCATTGCTAGAGGATGTGATAAAAGCTGTTAGTGTACCTTGATTTAAAAAAAAGATTTGGACAAGTTCCTGGGAAAAAAAAGTCTATAAATTATTATGGTAGACTTGCAGAAAACCACTGCTTATCCCTGGGATAAATAGCATGCAATCTATCAACCTTTTGGGATCCTGCCAGTTACTTGTAACCTGGCTTGGCCACTGTTGGAAACAGGTTACAGGATTTAATGGTCTGACCCAGATTGGCAAATCTTAGGAATTTGTGCTAATTATTAAACTAAAATCTAACTGATATCTATTTTTTCTGTTGATGAATCCTTATATCTGCAAGATAATAGAAAAGAAATGTTAATATTTGAAATTCTTTGAAAAATCTGAAAAAAAGAAAGAAAGTAGTTAACAGTGAAAGACAAAACAGCTAAGAGAAATATACTTATCTATTGAATATTTCACTTGGAGTTGTTAAAAAAGTGTTCCTAGATAGTACTTAAAGAAATTTTACTTCTTAACAAAGGAAGTTTTTCCAACTCGTGTTCTTTTAAAAATAATTTCTATTGAGTTTGAGTATTTGAGTTGAAGTAATTATTACTGTAAATTAATATCTATTGTATTTTGGAACTTTATCACTGATTTTTTTCCAAAACCAATTCTATGGCACTTACTTCTCTCTGCTATCTCCTGGGAAACCACTTATTTTGTTAATAGTCACAATATGGAAAAGCAGCTTATTGTTATGTGTGACTACAATTGGAGGAAAAGTGAGGGGGAGGAATTATCCGTTTTGGCTCTGTGACATTTCTAAGGCTCTCCATTTCCTGTTCTGCCCTTGGGAGGTTACAACTGCCAACAAAAACTATCTTCTGCCCATTGGCACTCTTCATATTGTATTCCCCTTTTTCATTTAAGGCAACCTGTACCTAGGGATTCCCCCGCCTGCAAGGACGCTCACATCCTTCTTGCTTATCCACGGGGAAAGCATAAGTTATTTACCTGCAGCAGGCGTTCTCTGAGGACTCACCCACCCACCCCCATAAGGAATTGGCCTCTTTATTAGCTCATTAAAGAACTGAGAGGGTCTCTGCTTGATGGCTGTGACATAGAACAATCCTGCACATGCTCAGAAGAGCTTCTGAAAGCTCTAGAAGTTGAGTTGTGCACTCAAGCTTGTGAGCCAGGCTCTGTCCAATGACATCACCCATCTTTGTAGAGTACAGTTACGTAATTTAACTTCCCTCTGGCATTCATGTCCAGGCAATATCTCAAGGCGCATTTAGAAAGTCTTTTTAATCAGGCTGCTGGCACCCAATGCAATTGAGATGATTTCTGTATCTTTTAAACATATTTTCTTGGTCTCTGATTGCATCTTTTGGAACTCTATGATCTGTCTTTTTCCATATGTAGTACAAAATAGTCGCTTGGAGCTGACACTTCTATTTGTAATGCTCTTCTTGTACATTTCTCCTTTACCAATTTTTCAGGTTTCTATTATCACTGAATGTTCCCCTTTATTATATCATTATTAACTCACTTTCAGTCTGTCTGTAAACAACTCGCTAAAGAGAAACAGCTCTTCTTTTACTCAATAATTGTTTTGCTGCAGTTTGCCATTCCTTTTCAATCTCTGTCCTAATACTAGCACAGGAAACTCCCATATGTACTATGGTACTGGTACAGCAACTTCAGCTCTGAAGAGCACAATCCTTCTGTCATAGCTTACTTACATATGTCAGCCCCATATGTATTATCCAAAAACATGTGATTTATTCTATGAGCATGAAAAGATTTTCTACAAGTCAACAAGGAAAACAAGCCAGCATACACCAATGAGAAGCACAGGCCTGCTTTGTGCTTTTCTCAAGGGGATATTTCTCAAAGCCATGGTTCTCATTTGGCACTACCTACCTGTACTCTGTCTGGAAATTGTATGACTGTATAGAGTTTTAATAACTAAAAAATACATCAGGCGCTTTTTGGAATCATGCGTTGAGTTTTTGGGTATTTTGAAGTTGCACTTGGAGTGGTTTCATCTGTAAAATACTTGACTTTGTACTAATCATTATCTCCAATTTTGTGCATGGGAAAAACAGGCCCATTGATTGAATTATAATATTATCATTGTTTCATTAATATTATCAGTTCTACATTGAAGATACCCAATTATTTATCTCCTTCTTCTCAAGTGGACTAAGAGAAGCCCATTGCTTATCACTGGAAGTGAGGAACAAGGAATTGGATCTACTCATTAGGATCTGCTGTGAATTTCCTTTGCTCTGACCCAGCATGGCACATCTTATGTTCTCAGGACTCTCCTGTCACTCATCCTTAACAGTCATCTTCATCTGTCTCACTGCTATTGCCTATCGGTGGCCTTGCTAAAATCCAAGCTTGAATACTGAGGGGCAGATTTTCAAAGTACGCGCATAACCCCCAAAAAGCTGCCCCAAGTTGCCCCTGCGCGCGCCGAGCCTATCTTGCATAGGCTCAGTGGCGCGCGCAAGCCCCGGACGTGTGTATGTCCCAGAGCTTCGAAAAAGGGGCAGGAAGGGGGCGGGTCCGGGTGCGTGGTGACGGTCCGGGGGCGGTCCCGAGTCCTCTGGCATAGCGGCCTGTACCGGGGGATGGCACACCAGCGTGCACAAGTTACGCCTGCCTTGGGCAGGCGTAACTTCTGAAATAAAGGTGGGGGGGATGGTGGTGGGAGTGGTAGAAAAGTTCCCTCCGAGGACGCTCTGATTTCGGCACGGCCTCGGAGGGAACGGAGGCAGCCTGCGTGGCTCGGCACACGCAAGTTGCACAATTGTGCACCCCCTTGCGCGTGCCAACTCTGGATTTTATAACATGCGCGTGGCAGTGCGCGCATGTTATAAAATCGGGCATAGATTTGTTTGTGCCGGGTTGCGTGAACAAATCTGCGCCCAAGTGCAAGTTTTAAAATCTGCCCCATAGATTAGAAGGAGATGTTTCCTTTGTGATCTTTACCGTCTTCCTTAAGATGCACAAGAGAGACATGTTCTAAATGATGGAAAGGTTTCAGTAGGAAGAGAGAACTAATGCAACATCAGAAATCAACTGTATTCAGCTATAGAATATGGGAAAAGCTTTATTTTTATTTTATATTCCACTTTTCACACTTTTTTCAGCACTTCAAGTGGATTACATTCAGGTACTGTAGGTATTTTCCTATCCCTAGAGGGCTTACAATTTAAGGGGGTCATTTTGTTAATTGTATCGCATGCGATAACTTGCTAGGGGCAGAGTCGGGGTGTGTCAGGGCGCACTCCGTGATGTCTTCACTGGCGGCAATAAGGTAAGCCACGTTATCGTCGCCAGTAGCGCACCCAATAGCACCACCTTTCACGATGGCACTGTTCGGTGTGAAAGCCGGCAGCGATAACACTGCGGTGGTTGCAATGGCTGCCGGCTTTTGCAGGCCTGCCCCCGCTTTCACTGGATTTACCATTCTGCAATAGAATGGTGAATCCAGACCTAAATTTGAACCTGAGACAATGGAGGGTAAAGTGACTTGCCCAAGGTCACAAGGAGCGACAGTGGGACTTGAACCCTGGTCTCCTGGTTCATAGCCCACTGCTGTAACCACTAGGATAATAAAATAAACCTCACAAATTACCAGGGAAGCTGCACTGAAAAGAGACTATTGTCATGTTCTGATTGTGACAAAAATTTCAATCATAAAGCAAATTTCACAAGAAAAAAAATTCCACCCAGCAGCAAGGACAAGTTCAAATAGGGAATGTAATAAAAGCTTTAATCACAAAAGTGATACTGATGATAGATCATTCTCTTGTACTGAATTTTACAAGTAGAAAAAGTGCTTCAATAGGAAGACAGACATCTCCCATGCTACTCTGCCTTGCTACTATAGCCCATTTCCTATACTTTAGTGGTCTTTCTTCTGCTCAGCATTGCTGTCATAACCTACTCCTGCTGCTTCTTTGCTCCTCTCGTGGTGGCTTGATGAATTCCTGCCACTGCTAGTATCCCTTTGCCCCTAAATGGTGCCTTAAGCTATTCATGCCATTATTGATGCCACTTTGCCACAATCTAGGTATCTTGGAGTTCTTTCCCCCTTCTGATGATGTCTCCCCACAAGTTTCATTAGAATTGATGATAAAACCCCAATTATGGAGCCCACTTGACTTTAATGGTTGTGATATTGTAGTGATTGATGCTGTCTCATAGTCAGTGGGTGGCCCAGTTCCTGCCTGCTTCTAAAATACAGGGGCTGTAGGTTAAAGATGGCTAGGCTGTGGAGGAGGGGGTTGTGGAGTCAGGTCTTGGCCTATTTCCTCATCTGCAGCATAGTATTTAAAAATTCACACTTTTTTTATAATTATATCTATATTAAATTTTCAATGTGTTAGCAAAGAAAATAAGGAAAACTAAAATATACAGAAGGAAATGAATCAATCAGTACAATAATTTTATGCAAGAAACAACAATTGTATACTCCAGCTACCAATAATCATGGGGGAGAATTAGAAAAGAAAAATCTAACAAATATCAAAAATCTAACAAAAGGAGAGGAGTGAAAATACTAATTTTATAGGTCATGTTATCATCCAGTCAACTAAGCAGAAGTATTGCATGCAGTAACTTTATCTGCTATAAAGGTTTCCAAGGGTGATGGATCCGTGTACACAAATTTTTTTGCCTGAAAAGTAAAAAAACATCTGCAAGGAAATTTTAGAAAAAAAAAAACCAGAAGCTCCAATAGCTAAAATTTTACTTTTCAGGGAAAGAAAATGGCTCCTCCAAGCTTGAGAGACTCTGGAGACATCGGAGAAAACACAAACTTTTTGACCACAAAAAAATAGCATTCTTATTTCTAAAGAATTTTACAAACATTAGATCCTCGTCTTGTTCAGCGCAGAAAGACACTAACAAGGTAGCTCTATTAGATATCAAATCAACCGACTCAATAAAAAGGTGGTTATACCAGGGCTAGTCATTACCTCTTCATTCTCTCTTTGCTCAATATCATTAGCATTTCTTTGTCTCGGTAGATAAAACATTTTTAAATAGCTTATGATGAAGATAACATTCCAGCTAATATCTCTTTAAGAAATTTTTTAAACATTTCAAAGGCAGATAATAGACGAGTATATTGAAAATTAACTTCTCAATATTTTCCATCTCATTATGTAAGATTGAGCTATCTTTAATATGAATATCTTCAACATTTTGCAATACTTGAACCTTTGATTTTAAGGAGTTAGAGATCTCTAATTCATCAATCTTTCTACCTTGACTCTCAATAAAGGATCTATTTGCCATAATTAAGGAAGATAAATGTACAATCGACTGGGAAATGTTTATATTCAGCTTAGCTAACATCCTCCACAAGTCTGTGAGGATTACTTTAGGGGGTTCAGTAAGACCCCATTGATCAATATTAGAAGTAATTGGTAGAGGTAAACACTCACAGAGTCCAAAGAACGATTGATTGGAGCTCTCTCATTCTGGTTAGCAATTACAATCAGGTCAGGCTCAGTTCCACTAGAAAGCTCCAGCTCTTCTGCCAGCAACGCTTCTTCTAGTGGAGCTCCAATTGGTTGTGGAGGTGGTAGACCACTTCCAGGACTCAAGGAGGCACAAAAGATTCCCTCTATGCAGTCACTATTAGGCATCTCACTCAATCTGAGCAAATGTGTGTCCATGAGGCCATGAATCAGAAGAGAGGCAGGAGAAGAAGTTACTATCTTAGCCTTTCTTTTCTTTCCCATTTCACACAAAGCCGCGCACCCCTTTGGCACACACGGCTTAGGCGGCATGCCAGCAGCAATGGTGTGCCACTCAGCCGGGAAATGTAAAGGGCTGGCAGGGTGCAAGTTGATGATGTCACTCCTGTGACTCACAATGGAGAGAGGGGCAGATGTATACACCTCCGAGACAACTCCGGGGTCTGAGCAAAGCCCCAGCGACTTTCTGATTCTTCCTTTCCTCCTCCAGAGCTCCCCACCGGTGCGCGGCTCAGCCGGGAAATTTAAAGGGCCAGCAGGGCGCAGATGTATATACCTCCGAGACAACTCTGGGATCTGAGCAAAGCCCCAGTGACTCTTCGACTCCTTCTCCAGAGCTCCCCCTAAAGATTCACACTCTAATAACCTAACCCCTTAGATAGGCCTAAAATAGGCTCTCTCATGCAGAAGAGAAAAGAAAAACCAATATGACCAGCAAGCTGTAGTTTAATGCAAGATTTTATAATTTCATACAGCAAGTTTCCAGGCATTTAAAAACAATAAATGTAGAACCAAATCACCATTTCGTTTAGCTCCTAATAATTATCTCTTTCCTTTCTTCAAACCAGGGTTTATAACAAAGACCTTTCCCTAGAGAGTCCTTCCTACTCTCAGTATTTCATCTTGGTACCCAGAAACTACAATGAGATCCTGGTGACAGTTTTGGTCTTTAAATCTCTGCTACGGTAGCTACAGACATATTCTTATAAAAAGGTTCCTGACTTAACCTACTGGGATTAATAATTTTTCACACCTTTCACTGCTCACAGATACTCTCAGTTTCCCATAGTTTAAACTGGCTTGACAAAAAATACAAATATCTGAAGCTTTTGTTAGTTCAGCTGCTAGTGGTGTTTAAGCCTTCTTAGTAAGTATTCTTCCACTCTCAACTCATTTGAGACCTCCAGAGGAATGGTTAGCACAGGCAAACATCTAAGCACTGATTAACCTGGCTCCTCAACCATTCTAATCAAAGACTGACACTTTTCAGCAGCTTAATGTTTACAGGGAATCAATTACGTCACACAAATATTGAATCAGTTTACCAGCTCAGTTTCAAACCATTCTAAACTAGGAATCACTTTTCCAGGAGCTGAAAGTTTACAAGGAATCCATTACTACAGACAAACATTCAAGCAGTGGCAGAGTTTAATTCTCAATGCTCAATAGTGAACTTAATAACTTTAAATTAATTCTTAGAAGATTCAAAGCAAATTTCTTTCATATATTACTCCATCTCTTAACATTCCCAAATTAAAATATCTGACACAGGGAAACATTAGACATCCCCACCTATTTCTTATTCCCTTTCCATCTCCCTTTTAGCTATAATAAATGAGAGAGAAGTGGACACAACTCTAACTCAACTCTGTGTGAGGGCTCAGTCTGAAAATAGCTCTTCTTATGCCTCTGCAGATTTCTGTTGTGGGATTACTGCTAGCTCACGATCTGGCTCTCAATCCTGGAACTGGAACTCAATCTTGTTAGAAAACTCCCTCATTTATAGCACCTGGCCACCAATTATGGGCAACCTACTGAGTCACTCTGACTCAGCCTACTCTTGCTCAAGCTCTGTCAGAGACTGGATACCGGGAAACCTGGGAATTGTAGTTCCCTTTGACAGCTTTCTTAGCTATATTTTGACCCAAAGCCCCCTGCCTGGGATACGGCACCCCTCACCCCCCCGCCCCCATCCCCTCTTCCCAAGCCTTGCAGTCAGCCTCTCCATCTTGCAGGTGGTTCCTGAAGTGAATAACATCTAAGCAGTGGTGACTTCCTTGTCCCTTCCCTTCCCACTTCTCACACTCAAGGCTCGAGATACACGGCAACTTTGACAGCTAGTCATTGAACCACCTATGACTTTGGTTTCAGTTCTTTTTGCGCTCCTGCGGGATGCAGGGGACGCACTGGATGTTTTATTTGTTTTCTGTCGGGAGGAGGCTATCAGCCTTCCTCCCGAAATCGTTTACTTCTGGGCTGAAATAGGAGCTATATTTTGACAGATAGCTAGATCCTGTCTACCAGTGTATCATTTGCACAGAGACTACCACAAAAACTACTAATCCATCATAACTGTAAACAAATGAATGAAGAAAACAAACATTGTTTTTGGTTTAAAACTAATGAACCAAATGGATGTGCCCTATGAAACAAATGAATGAACTGAAACAAACATTTTGCCTCTGCATATTCCTAATACTCATCTACCCAAAGTGGTAGGGAACCAAAGACTGGGCAGATTGAAAGGACAAACTGGCCTTTATGTGCCATCATTTACTATGTTAGGGTATTTCATCCTAAACTATCTCAGAATTTATATGTATAGCAGCACCTTTAGCTACCAAAACAAGATTTGTCCCACAGTTCCAGAAAGATTATGGTCAATATTTTTTTTATGTTTTCAAGCAAGTTATTTTTTTTAATTTATTACTTTTTTTTACTTACTTAAACAATGTATTCCCTGCCTTATCCATCATATGCAGTTTTAATTCTCTATTGACTAGGGACATATAAACAATTCTATTATTTCCACTGTTCATACTGGTTATATTTTAAGATCTTTGATACACAGATACTGCCACCAAACCCCTCTGTTGTACACACAGACACACACACACACACACACACACATACACACACACACATACACACACACACATACACATACAGACACACACACATATACATACACACACACACGAGTATACTACATTCCAATTTGAGTTAAGAG